>NC_052615.1:18484073-18665062 GCF_016545825.1 Eucalyptus grandis
GTATCTTTAAAAAACAAAGTAAATAGTGTCTCACCTAACAGGTAAATACACGGCAGGGTGGAGTATATTGGTGACCATGAGGTTCCATCTCCTTCCCCAGAAGTCCTGCAGTGAGGTCGAGGTACGGCTCTTCGAATTGCGGCTCAAGCCCAATGCCGGTAAGTGCTCGGACCATGGCTCCAACCACGGCCAGGGACACCTCCAGCCCCACGTATACGTGCACCAAATACATCAAGTTGAGGATCACCGGATGAACTCGAACCTTCCTCTCGTAGGCAGGCAAAAAGGCAACTATCACCAGGCACTTGACGACGTAATTCATGGGCGATTTGAGTCCTCTCGTTGATCTCCGAACACGGGCCCTCTTCCTTTTTGGTGCTCTCAACTGGGTTGTGAATCTTAATGGGAAGGCAGGCGACGGGAATGAAGTATGCCAAAGAGCAAGACCGGCTAGGTGACAACGGTCCTTTGCCGAAGGCAAAGAGGATGAGCTTGAAGTTGCAGAGCCAAGCGATGAAGAACGAGGTGAGGCCTCCGAGGGAGATGGTGGTGAGGCTAAGAGGAGGATGAAGAAGAGGACGATGACCGGCGAAATGGCCAACAGCCTCTTCGTTCCGACAGGGACAGTTTTAGAGATGGTGTGGCAGTAGGTGAGCGAGATCACCAAGGTCCAGACCGTCATGAAGTTGCTGATCTCTCCCGCCATGTTTGGTCCCTTGGCACAGGCTAGAATAGCGAAGCTTGGGTGAAGTAGGGTCATAGAACTTTGCTGTAGCGCTCTCTCTCTCTCTCTCTCTCTTCGCTTGAGACAAAGGCCTTAAATTCGCAATTATAGAAGCCGTTGGTAGGGCGGGCGTGGCCCGTGGGAGCCCGCGGGGCTTGTCTTGAAGACTCGGTTAAATAAATTTCACGTGCGAAATTCGTGTGGACAATGGCGGTCCAGCCATGCCTGTTTCTTAGTCAATGTCGCTTGTAATGAGGAAGAGAAAAAGGTTGTGGAACTGGAAGATTGACCGTTTGATTTTGCTGATGTGGAGCGTGGTGAAAGGGAGTTATCAGTTTTGAATAGAAATTGCATAGTACTGACTAATATCAGACTTGGTAGTAAAAAATATGCTTTTTTATCATTTGTGTGTGCAATTGAATTTACTCGGCTTAAGAGAAAAATCCCATGTCGATTATGAATATTAACCTCCTCACACCACAGGTGAATATCATGTATTTTGTCAAGTGTCCGGTTGATCGGCTCTATCAGAGATTAATTATTGTTTATTTCTTAGGAAAATGAAGGAGTCCGAAATTTGTGGGGTCAAACCACAAAAATCTAAGAAAAGAAGCGGAATTTGGAGACTTCAAGTCAAATTTGGTGACAGACAAAGACCCGCATGCATATTTTCAAGTCATCACGAAAGAAAAAGAAAAAAAGTTATTGAAGCATATTCATGAGCCGACATTTAAGTAATTTACTACTTATGTTCCAGAAGAATTGCTCTCAGATGCATTTTAACCATTAAATCTCGGAGAAAATAAGCATGAAGAGGTTTTAGGCATTCCACATAAGAGCCTTTTCATACCGGTCCACCTTTCACAGTTTCAGTGCATTGAAACAATGGGCTTGGGGTCGCAGCCGTGGCAATGACTTGGAGGCCTAAAAGATTCAAAAGGAAAACCATAGGCTTGGAAAACTCGACGAGGGCGGCAGTGACGACGAGCGCAAAGATGATGGCCGGTAAGGCAGGCCGTGGTGGAGGAGAGAGAGAGAGTTTGTGTGTGTGCACACGTGCGAGAGTGAAATTGAAAATGTGAGTGTGACTCTTTATCATTTTTCCGTTTTTAGGCTGGATGGGCAGGAAAAATCTCTCCCATTTCCTTTTTTGGGCCTATGTTTCTTCGCCTTATTACTATTTTTTTTTCATATTTTTAAATCATTTATTTAAGGAATCTATCCTATAAGAATTATTGGAGAGGTTGATTGATGTATCGAGCATCAAATTGCCAAATGATTGCGACATACATATCTTTCGAGATTACGTGAGTCTGAGACAGGTGTGGATGCTGCCCCCCCCATGCAGCCTTTTCAGCATGATAAGTTGGGTCCGAAACCATTCTCTTTCTCTCTCTTTCTTTTTTATTTTCTTGACGGAGCCATCCACGATAATAAATTCAACTTTTGGAGAGATTTGTAATGATTGTGGGAGGTTGGAAAATGATCTAACAAACGTGAATTAAATTTGATTTCACTTATTTTAAAACCCGCTCGACATAAGTTTGTTTCATTTTTTCGCTCATGTTTCCTCATTCTCTTTTGTTTTCCCCATTTCTTTCCTTCTTTTGTATATGAGAAAGTTCCATATCTTGCAGAACTGTACGGGACGAAGTCAGTTTTTATGGCAAATGATTGGAAAAACTTCATTGTCTAGAAGAAATATATGAAATAGCTTAACATCTCTCATTAATTTTTTTGTCATTTTATATGGAGCGATTGTTTAGTGGTTGAGTGTTACTTGAATTTGCCGGTGGTTGGGGTTAGGGGCATCAGAAGCAAATCGAAACCGAAATGAAATTTCGTGCATTTTCGATTCGGTTCGGTTTTTTGGTTCGAATAATTAAAAAATAATCTTTTTTTTTTTGGGTTCGGGTTATTTCGGTTTGGTTTGGTTAACCGAGCCGAACCGAAATTCTCAATAAGAATTGAACACCCAACTTAAAAATTTCTCTTCTTTCTCACCTCTTATTTAGCTCGGTTCCAATAAGTAAAAGCGAAGAAAAGAAAATCGAAAAACCAAATTGAATTGAAGCATTGACACCCCTAGTTGGGATTGGACAAGTGAGAAGAGTGTTCCAAAAGTACCTAAAATACTTATGTAACATTTTTCCTTCTAAAAAACTGAAATTCTAATTGATAGATGATATATTTCCACATCCTCTCCTATCTTTTACAGTTTGATTGAAGGCCCCTTCAAACAGGAATTAAAGCTGTCGATTTTTTAGGCATTTAATTTAAGTCAAGATTTCATTTCAGGTAGAGTGTACAACCAAGTCCTGCTGCTCCTTTAACTTTTTGACTTATAGGTTGAGTCTTGGTTTTTTAACTTGTGCTACAATTTAGTCCATTATGTACGTGAAAGCTTCTTAATTTATCTAGATAGGGAACACCACCAGTTTTCATCAAATTTTTGATGTACCTGACAAGACAAACTATATTTATGTGTAAGCGAATTCCACAAAGACGAGATTTTAATCAAGCTGCTTCTATACTACGCTAGATAGAATGGGGGAATAAAGGAGGAGAAAAGGCTCTATTTACTTGATAGCCCCGATCATTTTCTGATAACTTATATTTTATGTAGATAACAAGTCAGGCTAATCAAATATCTTAGTGATATCATGAATCAGGTTTGCTATGAGCCAAAGATTGGTGGATGGCTTCATGTGAAATTGTTTGCATTTGGTGACGTAGAAAATGTAACTCATGCGATGTGGAGAATCTGCACACAATTCTGTTCTTTAATCACTACATGTATCCCACATGATTCAAGATATAATTTTATATGAGATTGTTTCTTCTTATATATAGATCCTTTGTTGTATTTCAATCTAGTCAAATCCATCTAAAACTTATATGTTGACTTTCATCGGTATCTTTTGAGGAATTTGGAACATCTTCTATTTATTTTCTGATATATAGTATACATTGACAAAGAGATCAAACGCCAGAGACATTAGTTGATATGCATCGCTACTTTATTTGACTGCAAAGTATTAAGCATGCATTCTTTTTCTGAAACTTCCTTTGATTTTATAGTCTAGGAATTACGTTTTCATTGGACTTGTACATGTTCCAGATATTCCATTGAGCATTGATGATTTCTTTTTGTAGTTTCAATCAAACTCTGGAACAGAGATATGCATTGAAGAATGACTTATGCTTGAGACACAAACATATTGACTTCTAAATTTTGATGACCCATTTAAGCATTTCGTTGTATAAGAAAATTAAGAAAATTAGGGATCAAACTCGACCCCTAAACAAAAATTTCATGGTCTTGCACTGCCACATTTAGAAATTAGGGGGCGTGTCGACATAAAACATCGACTTATGGCGAGACTGCGAACTTTCGAAGCTTAAGCCCATTTTGCAAACAATTCTTCGTGCTCGTGAATGAGGTCGCACTCATGATCGAATGTTTAATCAAGGTCTCTGGTCATGAATGAAGTAGACTGCGATGGATGACCAAAAGCGCAAAAGATGGATAAGCTGCAGATCTTCGAGCACGGTCACACCGTCAATCGACATTGTCATCTTCAAGAGCAAAAAGAAAAGAAAGTCTGCTGGAGGAGCTCAACAAATAAACAAGAAGAAGAACAAAGAAGAAATGAAACCAGTCGGTGAGGTGAAAAATACAAGAAGAAAAGAAACGAAAGGAAAATAGAAAGAAAGGAAACAAGCACGGGCCACCCACAGGACATGGCAGAAGCCGTGGGATAAGAAGATCAGAAGACGTGGGCGTGGCGTGAGGAAGGGAGAAAGTCAGAGGATAAAGAGGATTTGGTCTGGCAGGGCGTGGGGGTGGAAGATATTCACACGCGACCATCCCAGGCGCATCGCTACCAGACCGTGATCTCCGCTGCTTTCCGGTGATTCCGGCGTCCATGACTAGTTCCGGTAACGTCCTCAGCAAGTCCCAGCGTCTCGGCAACTCCTCCATCGAACCTAGACCTGCAGCTGTCCCAGAACCGCACCCAGCGGCAATACCCGAGCGCCCGACCTGCATCTTCGGCGAAGACCCAGCAGCTTTCGTGTCATCGGCAAGTCCCTGGTGTCCACTAACCACCGTTGCGACCCCTCGAAGCCCTCATCACCTTCATCCCCAGTCTTCCCGAACCTCGCGTTTGATTGCTCTGTTCTCCCCTGCCTCTCGGCAAGAAGGACCGAAGAGCTTGATTCTTGCCTGAGCTTCGTCCGTCAGATCTAGCTTCGTTCGAGGACGGCACCAGGTGCTCCAACTGACGATTCGAGCGCCCATCTCAGTTCCGGAGTCACAGATAAACCGCAGCATCTGCAGGTTTGTATCGAGAGCTATGAACATGGTTTGAAGAAACTGGTTTGGACAATCTAATGTGCACCGACCAAATGCATAAACCAAGTTTCAATCTTGAATGGTTGATTCGAGGATTATTAGGTGATTTTTGTGTTCTGAGTTCTTCCATGTGCATGTAGGTCACTCATAGGTCAGTTTGATGAATTTAAATTATTTTTCAATTTTTAATAATATAATACAAAATAAATTTAAAAACAAAAAATCTGAAAATTTTCCCCAGAAAAAAGAAAAAGAAAAAGAAATGTAAGATAGCATTAAATTAGGGCAAAAAATGAAATTTGCGGGATTTGCCTAATTCTGTAAAGTGTGCAATCAAGCGTTTTATGGAGATAATCAGTTATGTAAATAATCTATTTTGCTTAAATTAGAATTATTTATTGTAATTTCATGCATGTTTAAATTTCCATTCCACTCATGAGGGTCTTGTCCCAAGGCATAATAACAATGTCATGTAATTCTTTTTGCCTAACTTGTATCGGGTTTTCATTTCCGCACCTTTATTTAGAGTTTTGATTACTTGGATGTTTAAATAATTGCTTCGCACTTCAATAAATTGCTTGTTTATCTCCTTTTCTAGAATGGTTAGGACTAGTCTATGACCATAATGAACCCTTAAAAAACATATGTATGATCACCTAGCCAATTCTATACCTTATGACATAATTTGTAATGAAGAATGTATGACCATTTAGATAAATAATCTTCCAAGTTAGTGATATCGTAAGTGCACTTATAAATATTAGCATAATCAAGTCTCCGAACTAGAATTTTTGATTGCGTGGGAAATGAGACAAGTCTCCCATGTCTCGTTTGGTTTTCAGCCCACTTCAAATGGCTAACAGCGTGTCCTTAACATGGCATTAAAAGGCTATGTTTAAGACTTCATTTGGATCTCGGGATCCCTTAGATGTAAAGAAACTAGAGGGTAGAGTTGGGCTCAAGACTCGATAAAAATGTTGGTCAATGAGGGGGTGTGAGATGTGTGGGCATCGGCATGTTAAAATAAAGAGTACATCCTAGCAGCCTGTCTAAAATCACTTTGGCTAAAAAGAACTTGAAATGAAAATCCAACTAAAAAGAACTTAAAATGAAAATCCAACTTTGAATGAGATATAGGTTTGGGAGAGCCTATGCTTAATTGATAGCCCATTTAGTTCACCTTTGGGCATTATTTCTAAACCTAATTCTTTGTCCGTTGTCGGTGACAAAAAAGGAAGGTTGTGATGAAAGTAGGATAGAACTAGTAAAAAGCTGGGCCTTTCTAGTGTTTTGCTATATATTTCCACTCTCTCGGCCATTTAGATAGGCCTATTCCCCAAAAAACTCCCACCTTTAGGTCATGTTCTAATTTTACCCAAAACTATTTTTTGTCCCATAAAAAACTTCAGACTTTGAGTCTTATCTCAATTCTACCCAAAACTTTCTTTTGGTCTCGTAAAGAACCACTAATTTTTTACTCGAGTCCCAAATCTACCCCCGCCAACCATCCGTCCAAATTTTTTTTGTAATAGGGTAGATTATTCGAGTGTCCTGAGTGTGAGCTCTCCAAACGCATGCTCAAACCACGAGAAATTGAAGATTGAGCACAAAATCAAAGACGCCTTAGTGAGATGGAATGAATACTCTTTTAAAAAAAAGAGCAATTGTAACAAGCTAGCCCTAATTGGTCTAGTTTTTATCCGAAATTCAAATCCAAGAAGACATCATTTGGATTGACGTGAAAATTCATATGCAAAAAAAACGTCTTCTTGGATTAGAGAATTTGAGAAAACTAGAGCAATAATATGGAAATAACACATATGATCACCAAGGACAATTTTAGACGTTGAGTGAACAGGTATGGATATGAGAGTTGAGTAAAGAGTTATGGATATGAGACTTAAGTAAAGACTTAGTGATTTTTTATAAGATAAACAAAATTTAGGATAGCATTTGGATTGGACTTAAAGTTGGGGTTTTCCATAAAACAAACAAGAGTTTAGAATAGAATTGGGACTGCAGTTAAAGTTGAGGATTTTTGGGAATTAAGCTACTTTGTATAGCCACATTAGGTTTTTACATGGACCAATAGCTTTTGGTTTTATGGTCTTCGTCGTTAAAACTACCAACTTTCTGTTTCAACCATTTTATCTTCACATTTCAATAACGAGTGATGTGGCAATAACTGATTTCATTGTGCCTGGGTGCGAACATCCAATATTTGTTTTTTTTTTTTTTTGTCGAAATCTTTTAGTTGTTGACTACTATAGATCACATAATAATCCTACTCCCAAATAAAATTATTTTCTTAGAAGTATTATATTTATACGAAAATCGAGTGGCCACCAGCCATATCATTTACAGCCGTTTTTAATTTGCAATTATCATCTACATTGTCAAGAAGCGATAGAAAGAATATACCAATGCACCATGAAATACGACAAAACCAACTCCATTTGTGGTATCTAGCGAAATCGCGGGTGAATTCCCAAGTTGCCAAAGATTCGGCATATAACTTAAAAAAAATAAAAATATTCTGGAGATAATCAGAAGAACCGCAAAAGTTATTTTGTCAATTTATTTTTTAACAATGGGATTGCGTAATAATTACCTTTGGGGTTTAAACAACCCAATTACTATTTGTCAATCTCACTTTTTCCAAAAAAGTCCCTTAAAGTCTTCATACATCAAGCTAGCTTAAGTTCTCAATAAATCTAGCATTGCCTAACATTTCATGATTATAAAAAACAATTAGTGAATGCGTGGCATCTGCAAAGTCCCGTTGTTTCCTATCCTGAAAGTTGTTTTAATTTTCTTTCCTTTAATTAAGCTGCGCATTCAATATTATTCTTGACCAGATCAGATCTTATATGGCTTTTAATATCCAAAAGTAAGGAAGAAAATTAGAAGATAATATCCGATATCCTCAAAAGGTAATATCTAGTATCCTTCATCCTTCGTCCTTAAATAGCTTAATGATGTTGATATTGGAGAAACGATATGCCTCAATCATGAGTTCGACAGCTAAGCTTGTGCTTGTCATTTCTTTATACCTGACTAGTTATGCAGGAAATATTTGGGGGAAGACACATGTTGAGATCATTAACAATTTGCCGGGCAGAACTACTTTAACAGTTCATTGCAAATCCAAGGATGACGATCTTGGAATCCAGCATATAACGATTAGCTGGGGATTCTCATTTCAACCTAGTATCTCTGGACGGACTTTGTTCTTTTGCAGTTTTGCGTGGTCAGGTCAGTTTCAAAGGTTCAATATATACGTGCAAGGCAGGGACCAGAATTTTTGCACCCAGTGTAAGTGGAAGATCTCGCCAAATGGTCCTTGTATGCTCAATTGGTCTACCGGACAGTTCGATATTTGTTATCCTTGGAATCCTCCTCCACCGTTAGGGGGAACACCTCTTAATTTAATGTATGTGGAGGAAGAAGATGCGGTGAACTCATACATCACAAGTTAGATGGAATGAGAATCATCTTTATTTAAATAAATATACACACAAATTTGTGTGTTCTATTCTAATATATTCACCATTTCGATTTTGATTTGCATCTCTTTCTTGATAATCTTGTCTCTTCATTTTGTGTCATTTTATTTGTACTTATTACTGGACCATGTTTGCTATCGCTATCAAATTGTTTCAATGTAAATCATTTTAAATTAAAAAAGTTTAAAAAGTGTGAAGCCATATTGGTTTTGAATTTTAATGCTAGCGTCGTATCAAGAATCAATATTCTTGAGCTCAATGGGAAACGTTTTTTAGTTGATGATGCTTTGGGCGTTGATCTAGGAGTGACCCTAAAAGCGATTAGGCAATTTGCAATGGCCAGTTCGGGTGTAGGCCATGGGCCATGTGAGAGGAACAATTACATTTTAAACTTTGACTTCTAATAATGCTCCTCCTCAACCGAAGAAAGTGAAGATTGTAGGCTTTACTGTCGGAATTGGAAACGACGCCATGCTTCTAAAGGAGAAGGGTATGGAACATTCATTATTGGACGTAGGGTAGAAGGGATGTAGCTCTTGGCTCAAAGGTGCAATTGTCGCTTGTTACAGATTAGTTTGTTTTCTTTTTCAAAATGTAATTGTATTTGAGATCATTCAACTAAGATATTCTATATTACAAACTTCTTCGGATATCTTGATGTGAATCGATGCATATCATCTTTTATGGAATGAGAATCATCTTTGTTAAACAATCACACGCATGTGTAAATTCCGTTTCCTATATACTCATGATTTTACATTTGTTTGGCATCTCTTTGTTTTGTGTCATTCTACTTGTACTTATTACTTGTATTGTTCCTTATCACAATCAAAATATTTCTACGTTAATCTTTCTTAATAAAAACAAGTTAATAAGTATCAAACCATGTCATTTTGAATTCTGTAATGCTGGTAATCGTATCACGAATCAACACCCTCGAGTTTATAAGCACGTAAACTAATAATCATGTTGACAAAATGGCAAAAAAATAGATCACGAGAAACATTTTTGAGTGGACGATATTTTGGGCCAATGATCTTGCAGTGATCCCAAAAGCAATCTAGTAAAGAGAGATTTGCAATGGCCAATTCAGAGGTAGGGCAGGTGAGAAAATAATCACATTCTTAGCCTTGACTTCTATGGATGTCAAAAATAGAAAAATTTCTAATAAAGGGCCTGAAATGGGGCCATCTTTTATAAAAATGAGTCTAAAGTGAATAATATTTTAAAGAAGAGTCTGAAGTAGCTAAATTAGTCTCAAATAAGGGTCTAAGCTGTGAGAGGACCATTTCCAACGACTTGATGGGATAATTTGGTCAAAATATGCGTTGGGATAACAAATTGCAGAAATTTCTAAATGATTTTCTATTTTTCACGTTTTCTTCCTTCCTCTCCCCGTTGCTCTTGCACGATCCTTGGCCATGCTGCTCCGCATCTTTGTCGCTTGCTCGATCCTCGGCCCGCATAGGCGCGTTTAGTAACGATTACTGTTCGAGAGTAGATTCCGATCGAACCGATTCTTTTTATTGTTCCGGGAATTGATTCTAAGCATTTTAAGCCGTTTGCTAACTGTCCAAAATTTCGATTCTGAAATAGAATTGCGTTTGGTACCGTACTCATTAATTCTATTCCAAATCATTTTTTTAATTTTCAAATAATTTTTACTTTTTTTCTTTCATTTTCCTTTTCTTTTCCTTTTTTTTTTTTTTCTTTTTTTCTTTTCTTTTTTTCCTTTTTCTCATCATCTTCTTCTTCTTTCTTGTGGCCGGTTGCCGGACCGGCCGACCAGCGACGAGGGCTGGCGACCTCACCGGAGCGTCACCGGCCCTCGCGAGGCCGCCCTTGTCGCCGAGCCTCGCCGGCAGATTGGGCGAGGCTCGCCTAGCCCCGCCCGGTGGCCACGCCAGCCTCGCCGGGGCCGGGCGAGGCTGCGGTGCCACCGGCGGGGGCGGGCGAGCCTCGCCGCCACCGGTGGGGCTGGGCAAGCCTCGGGGTTGGGCGTCATGAGGCTTGCCTAGCCCCCGCCCTTGACCCGGCGAGCTCGGCCTCGCCAGATCCGGTGAGGCCGAGCCTTGCCGGTGGCTGGGCAAGCCTCGACGAGCTCGTCGGACCTCGCCTTGTCCGGCAAGCTAGCCGGACCGGCGGTTGCGGCGCGACGAGCGGCCGCGGCGGCGGTGGACGGCGGCGACGGACAGCGGACGGTGGCAGTGGTGGTGGTGGACGGCGGTCGCGAGATGGTCGAAGGGAAGAAGGAGGATTCTTGATTTTGATTCTCAAATTCGTTCCTGGAATAAGAATCAACTTTTTTTTTGTTCTTAATTCTATTCCCAATCTGATTGCAGGGAACAAAATTTTTACCAAACGCAATTCTAGGCCCAACCGATTCCAAGAACAAGAATCAGAATTTGGCCCTGTTTGGATGGTTACCAAACGGGGCCATAGCTTCAATCTTCGCCAATTGCCGGTCCTCGCGAGCTACGGTGTCCGCCGTTCACCATTCATAAATCGGCTCTTCTTTCCGAGATTCATTGTCCACAATCTTTAAGTCGTCCCACGAGCTTCACGTCTCACAATCGTCTCGTCGGCAAGCTTCACTCACTTTCAATTGAGGTCAATGTTGTTCATATTGGTGCCGTCGGTTTAAGGGAATGCTATTTTAGCTTGTTGAAATGACACGTGGCCTAGGCATGTTCACCAATGGCCCCGAGGCTCTAGTCCAAGCCCGAATGTCTGTTCAAATTACAGTCACAAAGCAAAGCTCCTCTTTCGCAAGTAATTCTTGTGAAAGACCTGAGTTCCGATCCTCTCTTCGATGCTCCTCGGTCTATTCATACCTTTGCCATCCCAAAAGAAAGGAATTTCCATCCCCCTAATGTCCTTCTCCGAAAAAATCGATCCAAGGCGAGGGGGTTTCTACTTCAGAGCAAATTTGGGATTGCCTCGCACCAGCGTTGCTCTAGCAAAAGTGATGGTTTTAGGTGATGGGCCTAAGTTGGCTCGTCCGCCCATGATGGGCCTGAAAGCCTGGCCCACAAGATTAGGGCCCATGGATGAAGGGGTACGTTCCTTTCTGTTGGAGGAACGTATAAAAGGAGAAAGAGAGAGGGAGGAACACACCTGTTGGTATAACGAACGTACGTTCCTCTCCCTCTCTCCCTCCAAAAGAAAAACGAGCGCAAATGGCGACATTATCTTCCCTCTAAGGCCAATTGACGTCATCGGATCGAACATGATCGGTTTCTCTTCCTCAATCTTCAGCATTGGTGTTTAATCTGTGGCTAACAAGGTACGCTTGAATCCGTGGTGTGCTTTACGATTGGTGATACGTGATTTTCCCGGGCTTTTCTTTCGCATTCGTTTTAGGGGTTCGATTTAGTGTCGAATCCGGTTTTTTGGGAATCCGACAATCCCAACATTGGTATCAGAGCCCTAGTTCATGTTTTACCGAGCCTTTGATGTTTTATGATTGATTTTTTCGTGAAAATAATCGGCTGACACGGATCAGGGCGAGAAATCCCGACACCCGAGCATTGTTCATCCATTTTTTCGAGTTTCCGTTAGTCGAAATCAATTTCTGAAGGCATAGGGTGAAAAAGCTCGTCGAGACGAGTTTGTCGACATGTCGTGCGCTGCCGGGCGATGCCGGATGCACCCGAAGCGCTGGCTCGGCCAGCGCGTGCGCCACACGCGCCGGTCGGCGAATCGGCACGTGCGCGCCGGCGACCGGCGAACCGGCATGCGCCGATCGGCGAACCGACGCGTGCTGACGTCACCGTGACTTCACCTAACGGTCGGTAACCGCTGGGATGACCTCATCGATGACGTCATCGCCAACGACCGTTGGCCGGGCGGTCACCGGCCTGCGACCCAACCGGCGACTCGACCCGACCCGACATGCGCGGAAGCTTTGTGGCGCGTGCCTGCGACGTGCGCGTGACGTCAGCCCGCGCAGCGCGGCACGTGCCGGTCGGTTCGTCGGTCCGACCGGCAAGCCCGACGACCGGCGACCGTTGACCGTTAATCGACGACCGTTGACCGTTGACCGCAAAAAAAAAAAGAATTTGTTTATTTTTCAATTATGTCTGTGTGGGTTAGAGGTAATCCATTTTTATTCTACATTTGTTGCATGAATCATGGAAAATTATGTATTTTCCATTATGTTTAATTATGGATTATAAGTGATCCATTTTTAGTTCTGCATTTGTTGCAAGAACTATGATGCGTTATGCACGGATACCTGCATTCCCAAGAACGGACAAAGGAAGAGCAAGACTTAAAAGGCTAATGAAAGAGTTATTGATTATCGGTGGCATGATGGTGATTTAGTATCACACATGGTCAGGGTCAATAAGATGATACATGAAATCATCTGGAATGGTTGTCTTATGCCGGATTTTGAGAAGGTGCTGACTTTGATGAACACTCTTCCACCTAAATGGCAAGCAGTGTTAGATTGGTTATGGGAGGTCAATGTGGTCCCGGGTTATAGGAGGCTAGTGGTAGCTTTTGTAAGAGAGTACTATAGGATTGAGTTAACCAAAACTTCAACCCTTAGATTGAGGGCCACATGGCGCAGAGTTAATGCGCCTTGGAGGCGACATGAAAGCTCTCCAAAAGTTTTTCCATGGTTGGCAAATGTGCCTTCAAATTTCTTAGATATTTTGACTGATAGATTAGAATGGACTTTCTCTATTTATTTCTTATATTAGTTTGAGATGTTTTTGAGTGTTGAATATCTCTTTCTATGTTGATATTTTTCTTTGTATATATTACTTAGTGTAATGGATAGCTGTATTATGTGAAAGCATTGTTATTCTATTGGATGTTAGATATTATTTGATTTCTGTTATTGTTGACTGTTGTGGGTAGTTCATAGAAGTTTTTGTAACTTCATAGAATTTATTTTGAATAAGACAATTATATTAATGATAATTTTGAGTTATGATTTTTGGAGGATGATTGGAAACATAGTGACCTTTTGATTACGAAACCTTACTTGAAATTGTTCATTAATATGATGGGTCAATGCAAAAATGGATGCATAAATGATAGGCATTAATTATTCGTGCATGTATGTCTGATGTGTTCAGATTGATGGTTTCAGCAACTAAGAACGTAATTGCTGATATGAACGGCAACAATTGTGAAATATTGAATATGAAGATTCAATATGTGTTGGAAAAGCAAGAAGCACTAGAAGCTCTTGACCATGTTATGGAAGATCTTGAGGATGTTATGCACCATCTTGAGCTAGCAGAGAACCGCCTAACGGCATTTGAGCCGAAAATAGATATTTACAATGCTGGTTTTAGCTCAAAAAAAAGAGGGGCTTTGAGCTCTAAGCGCAAGCGTATTGATTCGTTCAATATGTGGGATTGCAAAGGATCAAGTCCTCGTTGCAAGAAATCAAGAGTTAACCAACACAAGAGAAGAAAACGTTCTCAAGTAAAGAAAATGTCAAGGGTGAGGTGTTACAATTGTGACAAGAAGGGTTACTATGCTTGCAATTGTTGTGAGCCGAAAAAGGTAAACACCTCTTGTGCATTTGAGAACTTTGCTTATGTGTCAAGTTCTACATTATTGGCTGAATCCAATCCTTTGTGGACTATAGATTCAAGAGCGACAGACCATGTAGCGAAGGATAGAGGATCCTTCGTGGAATTCCGATGAGTACCAACTGGAACTAAGTGGATCTATGTGGGATATAACTCAAGAGCTGAAGTTAAAGAGATTGACATCTGCCAATTCAACATGCGTGGTAGACGCACCTTGTTCCTACATGATGTTCTATATGCTCCGGAGATTCGTCGAAATTAAGTATCTGTTTTTTGTGTTGGTTAAGCTTGATTTTAATATGAACTTCCATAATAGAGGTGTAAATTTGCATTTGGATACAAACTACTATACTTGTAGTTATTTTCTGGATGGTTTCATTGTATTAGATATTGACTATGTTAATGCAAATGTTTGTTATTCCCTTCTCACATCTCCTAATTCATTTGATATTGATGTGAATGTGTGGCATGCTAGACTTAGTCATATTGGCCAACAACGTATGAATAGACTGGCCAAAGAGGGCTTGTTGGGCAACATTGAAAAAGTCGATTTGCCCATATATGAGCATTGCCTAGTAGGGAAAACGGCAAGGAAACCATTTGGAAAAGGTAAAAGAGCTGAATTTCCTCTGCATTTAATCCATTCTGACGTCTGTGGTGCAATGAATGTGAAAGGAAGGCATGAGACTGTTTATTTCATCACTTTTATAGATGATTATACCCGATTCGGATATGTCTATTTGATTTCTCATAAATCTGAAGCATTAAGTTGTTTCAAAAGGTTTATGAACTTAGAAGAAAATCAATTAGACAAGAAAATAAAAGCATTGAGATCTAATCGAGGTCGAGAATATTTATCTGATGAGTTCAGAAAATTATGTGGTGAAAAAGGAATAGAAAGACAGTTGTCTATTCCATATACTCCTCAACAAAATGGTGTTGCAGAGAGAAGAAATAGAACCCTACTGAAAATGGTTAGGTCCATGATGGCGCATGCTAACTTACCTATTACTTTTTGGAGTGATGCGTTGTTAACTGCTGCCTATATACTTAACCGAGTGCTTTCCAAATCAGTTACTTCCACTCCATATGAGTTATGGACATGTAGAAAACCGGACTTAAGTTTTCTTAAGCCATGGGTTTGTGCTACCTATACTCATGAGTCCTCTCACAAGTTTGGGAAATTGGATCCTAAAGGAAAGAAGAGTATTTTAATGAGATACTCCGAACACTCGAAAGGGTATGTGTTCATAGGTGAGCAGGAAAGTGAGAGTATAACTGAATTTTAATCACGGGATGTCACATTCTTAGAGGATGAATTTCCTAAGAAGGGCGAAATAGGGGAAGATTACCCCTATTTGAAACCTTGGATCAAGATAATGATATTAGTGGAGTTCGTCCAAGTGGGAGTAATATGAGAAGTGATGAATTGAATTCAACTCATTCTCAATTGCAACCACATGATGAGACAACGTTATCATTATCTAATCCCAGTGGGAGCATAATAGGGAATGATGTGCAAAGTGTACAATCTCCCATACGGCGAACAAGTCGCCAAAGTATTCCCCGTCAACGTTTTGACATTGAAGGGGAATCTTTTATGATTGCTCCGCAAGATGAGGATGAGCCAAGAAATATAAATGAGGCTCTGAATTGCCTTAGTAAGGAAAAATGGATTTATGCAATGAAAGAGGAGATGGAGTCAATGAAGTCAAACCAAGTTTGGAATTGGTTGATCTTTCAAAAGAACGCAAAGCTATTAGGAACAAGTGGGTTCTCAAAATAAAGCGTAAAGCTGATGACTCGATATAAAGGCATAAGGCTCGCCTTGTGGCGAATGGGTATAATCAACAGGAATGAATTGATTATGAAGAAACATTTTCTCCTATAGTGAGATTTACCTCGATTCGTATAATTCTAGCAATAGTGGTTAGTATGGATCTTGAGTTACATCAAATGGATGTAAAGACTGCTTTCCTCAATGGAGAATTAGAGGAAGGAATATATATGGAACAACCTGCTGGTTTCATAGTGAAAGGCCAAGAAGAAAAGGTATGTTGACTTTTGAGGTCGATGTATGGCCTTAAGCAGTCGTCAAGACAATGGTATATACAATTTCATAATGCCATAATGACATATGATTCTACAATGATAGATGAGGATCATTGTATATATATCAAAAGATCCAAGGATCAATTTGTGATCATATCATTATATGTTGATGATATACTAATTGTCAGAAGTAATATAGAGCTTGTCAATACTGTCAAAAGTTGGTTGTCTTCCAACTTTGAGATGAATGATATGGGATTGTAAACCCATAGACACTCCTATTGCAAAAGGTGAAGAATTGAGCTACAGATTGTGTCAAAGGACTCTACAAGAGAAGGAACAAACGAAATATGTTTCTTATGCTAGTGTTGTTGGGAGCTTGATGTACGCTATGATGTGTACAAGACCTGACATATGTTATGCAGTTGGAATGGTGAGTAGATACCAATCCAACCCAGGTCAAGCACGTTGGAAAGCCGTTAAATGAATACTAAAGTATCTAAAGGAGACTGCTGATTATACGCTGAGTTATTATGGAAAGGATTTGCGACTCTAAGGCTATTCTGATGCTGATTGGAGAGGAGATTTAGATGAAAGAAAATCTACCTCTGGGTTTGTTTTCTTACCGAATAATGGAACCATATGTTGGAGCAGTAAGAAACAAAAGTGTATAGCCTTGTCTACGATGGAAACTAAGTTCGTGGTATTATCAGCAGCAATATAATAAGATGTTTGGCTTAAGAGATTATTGGATCATTTAGGTATTATTAGAAGTGCTGCAGATTCATTGTTGGTTAACTGTGATAGCCAAGCAGCAAAAGCGTGCACCAAAGATCCAAAATATCATGGCAAGACCAAACATATAGATACCAAGTATAAGTTTGTTAAAGATATGGTTGCATGAAATGATGTGAACTTACAGTACATATCTACGCATAGAATGGTAGCAGATCTTATGACAAAGCCAATACCTAGAGATGTGTTTTGTGGCCATATGAAATCTCTAGGATTGCGTTGAGTCTGATATACTAGATTGTAATTTCTCTGAAGTGTTCACATTTGATGAATTTGTGTTTTTCATCATTAATGCCTATGAATCTTTGTTTGATCTTTATGCATCTTAATGCTTATTGTATTATTTTAAGTTGAGAAATTATGTCGGACAGATATAAGATTAGCCCACTCACACGGGTAATCGCCTCTATTTACTGTGTGATAAATAAAGATGAGACTGTTTTTAAGCTTATTATCTAGGTGATAATCGAGAGCTAAAGCTTAAAATACATATGTCGCCTTAACTGAGTGTTAAGATGAGGACATAATACTTACTATATCCGAAAATAAAATACCTCACATATTTTACTTTATCTGTCTATGATACCAGATGTGAGTTCTGATGAATTTTATGAATGAGTAGATACGTGAACTCAAGTTAGACATTGGGTATATCTGAATTATCATCTGTACGGTATTGAAGGTATAGACATACGCTCCATGGGAAATGAGTTATTACCATAATACGTATTTCATACTACATATGCATGAGACGACCAATAAGAGTGGCAAAAGTTTGATCTCAACTTTTATGTCATGTGAGACTCTTGAGAAAAAGAGTTCCTCAATTTTTAGTCCCCTCATGACTCTTACTTATTCTCAAGATTTCTATTTAGTGTTTGTTATCTTAGGATGTTGCCAATGGTCATGAGTTGATTCGATCTAATGGGACATTTCTAGAAAAGCAAGCTGAACTGAAATTGAGAGTTTGAAGGAAAAGGAAGATCGAATTTGGAGAATCACATTGTAGTTTTGTATTAACTGGTTAACCAATTATGACTGTCTTTGGGATAATCATAATTGTGAATACAATATATATATATATATATATATATATATATATATATATATATATATATATATATATCATTGTTTAAAAGAGATCAAGAGAGATATAAATGTGATCGATCAATCTAGGGTACTGCATACTAAATCTACTCGAAGTGTGATGCCCATTATGAGCTACTATATATTCCTAACAGATGTATGACAACGAGCTCTCAAAGTATGCTGGTTGCACGGATTATTCACCAGTATGAATATTGAAGAGAGGTAAAAAGAATTCTGTTCAGCCCACCATGTGCGAGTGGGAGATGATGGTTTTAGGTGATGGGCCTAAGTTGGCCCGTCCGCCCATGATGGGCCTGAAAGCCCAGCCCACAAGATTAGGGCCCATGGATGAAGGGGTACGTTCCTTTCTGTTGGAGGAACGTATAAAAGGAGAAAGAGAGAGGGAGGAACACACTGTTGGTATAATGAACGTACGTTCCTCTCCCTCTCTCCCTCTAAAAGAAAAACGAGCGCAAACGGCGATGCCATCTTCCCTCCAAGGCCAATTGACGTCATCGGATCAAACATGATCGGTTTCTCTTCCTCAATCTTCAGCATTGGTGTTTAATCTGTGGCTAACAAGGTACGCTTGAATCCGTGGTGTGCTTTACGATCGGTGATACGTGATTTTCCCGGGCTTTTCTTCCGCATTCGTTTTAGGGGTTCGATTTAGTGTCGAATCCGGTTTTTTGGGAATCCGACAATCCCAATATAAAAGCTTTTGTTCTGTCCCCACGACTTTAATGGCTGGCTTTTTCGTTGTGATCTATGAAATGTTTGCTCATGCGGCGAGAGGTGCTCATTGGTGAATTTAACGGAAGATTAATGACTTCTAATGTTTTGGAGCTGCAAGGACAAAAGCTTGAGTTGCGGGTTTTGGACATCGCAGAAAACGAGGTCGAAATTCTTCTTCTTTGTTGATTTTTATGGCATCCTTAAGTTAGTAATCTGACTTTCTTATTGTTAGTAAGCCATATATCAACTTCTCTGATTAATTCTTTCGTGGTAATCTACAGGAGGGGATGAATTCTTCTATGGGCTTCCTATATCTTCTGATGGAAAAGAGACTATATGTCTAATAAATTTTGTGGATTCACCGGAAGACTTGCGGCTCAAGCTGTGGGCATGTCATGAAATATCGCATCAATATCGACTGCTTTTATAAGTGAAGGCAAAGAGCAGGAAGTTGCACTTGCAAGGGAAGTGAGCACCTGCAAAAGCTGGAGGAAGAGCTTTGAGGAAGAAATTTTCAGCGGAGACACCATTGAATATCTGGACATCACAATTGGATGGTTGGACAATCTACTTAGGGTCTTCGAGGAAATTTTCAGTCTCAAAGTGGTTAAAGGTGAGAGGTTTCCATTTCTATTTGCATGGATGAAGGAGTTCTCAGATGCTCCAGGAATCAAAGATTGTTGGCGACCCCATGACAAGCTCATTGTTGACACCTAAATTTTGACTAATCATTTAATAATTAATTACATGAAAATTTAGGATTAATCTTTAACCCCTAAGAAAAAAATAGTAAAATTGCATTTTCATGTAGTCGCATTTGCATCGATATTAAAAGGCAACAAGACGCAGCGGCTCGTGGTCGATTACATGCACAAAAAGACGGTCTCTCTCCACTGGTCTCGAGCACGCAAAGAGCGAAAGTAAAAAAGAGGAAGGAAGTTCTTGCACGTCCGTTGTCTCTCCCTCATTAATGCATGCGCATGCACGCACAAATTCGGCGAACGTGCGGATTCTAGAGGAACCCTCAGAGAAGCAAAATGAGCCCATGATATAATATTATATAATATGCTCTCTCTCAAGTGTGGGTTGTCAAGAGAAGTAAACCAGAAATTTGTTGAAGGAGGAAGCCAATAATAAACAAGACAAGTCAAAAGTTGCGGCTATCCTATAGAAGGGAGGGACAAGTAGCCGTATAAGAAGCCCCAAGCATGAGGAAGAAAGAAGAATCCATGAACGTGCATTTTCTCCCCTCTCATCATGAAAATTCTCCTGCAAGAAGATGGACCAACATTTCTTTATTATTATCCCTGCTGAAAAGCAGATGGGTAGCCACCATATTTGAAAAAAAGAACCAAACTTGAACAAGCAAGGAAAAGTTGCGGCTACCTCCTGTTCACTTGTTCACACTAAGGTTGATTGTTGCCTATAAATAAGCAAGGATCCTCAGCTTAAAAGAGAGGGCGGAACGAAAATTTCATGGTGAGGGGGCTTCTCCTTCGATAAAAAGAAATAAAGAGTCTGTTAGAGAGAATAAAAAAGGGGAAGTCAGAGAGGGTTTCTGAACAAAATAGAAAAGAAGGGTCCACTGAAAAGTACACAGAGAGAGAAAAGACGTGAGAGGTAAAGAAAAAAAGAAGAAGAAGAGGGATCATCTTCTTCGGGAGTTCCTCGCTGCTGCGGGTGGCCCGGCGTTGCAGTTGCCCACCCGCCGCCTTCCTCCTTTCGGCGATCTCCGAGCTTGCACCGCTGCTCCCTCAGCGACCCGTATGCCCGTGCCGGCCACTGCTCATCCCCTACGACGCCGCCGCTGTTGCTGCTCTCTCCCGCCCTCTGCTCCACGCCCGCTGCTGCCTCGTCGCTCCACCAGCACCCGGCTCACTCACAAGCTCGCACCGCCGCTCGTCGCTCCTGCTATGAACGCGACGACCCGGCACCTCTGATCGCCCGAAGCTCCGTTGCCGTTGCCCTTGCCATTCCACCAGCCGCTAAAGCTCCTCCTCACCGGCGAGCTCGTGCTGTCCTCTGCACCAGCTCTGCACGAGCGTAGACCCGACGACGCCTCCGCCCGCGTCGCCCACCGCCTCCGCTCGAGCCAGCACCTGACGACGCTCCTCTCGGCCTGTTCCCGACGCCGACGCCCCTGCTCCGCCTCTGCCGTCGCCGATCTGCAGCGCCGGAAGCCCCAAACGCCGAGCTGCTGCTCCTCCCTCGCTGTCGCGCCTCTGTCCCTACTGCGACCCGACGCCACCGGAGCTCACACCGCTGTTGCTCAGCCGTCGATCTTCGCCCCAGCAGCTGCGACCTGACGTCCCTGCATTCTTTGCCTTCTGCTGCTTCTCGACGCCATCGGAGTACACACCGCCGGTCTGCTTTGCCGCTAGTCTCCGTCGTTGCTGATCCACTCGTCGCCGGTCCTTGCCGGAGCTTCAAACAACGGCGACCCCACCCTCCAGACTGACGACCTGCTTCCCTTCGGAGACCCACGACAAAGCTGTGCGTGGGAAAGGAAAAGATTAAAAAAAAAACACAAGGGGAACATTAGGTAGTTTTTATTATTATTTTATCTTTTTGTTATATAGTTTATAGTTTGTTTTTATATAGTTTTTAGCGTGATTATTCATTAATGCATGATTGAAGTTCCAATGTGAAATGACCCCTCAAATTAGGGATTAGGAGTTCGAATTTCGCGCCCGAAATCCGACTCACGATCTCTTACAAAATCGACAATCCACGTCTAAACGCCCGAGGTTCGATTCGCGATTTAATTTAAAATCACCAACCCGATCTCATGCGCGAGATATGGTTCTTCAATTTTGGGTATTAATCTTATCTTGATTGGATTGGATATCGGGTTATTTGAATTAACTTTTGTTTTTGCATAAAAAAAATGCAAGTTAGATTAGGGCTAGGGTTAGCGTATTTAGTTATTTCGTTTGTTTAAAAAACAACAAAAAAAACCCAAAAATGCATTCAGGATATTAGTTTTTTAAGAATTGCACGTGCCAATTTAGAATAGGATTTTTGATTTCAAATTTTTACAAAAAAAAATCCCAAGAAAATTTAATTAATTTAGGACGCTAGTTTTTTTTGTAAGTTGCATAATAGGCTTTTTTAAAAATGCATGTTTTAGAAGAGATAGCATGTCCCTTTAATTTTCACTCTAGTAGTTTTTTAGTGTTTTTTAATTACGAATTTTCATAAAAAAAAAAATCATCATGCATTTTAGAATAGAATTGCATGTCTCGTTTTAAGTTTAGATCAATTTGCATCTTAGGTTAGAAATTGCTAGATTAAAATAACGTCTTAGTTTAAATTAGGATTTAGCATGACTTAATCCTAAGTTTAAATTGGATGGAATTTTAATTTAGTTAGGGGTTTTGCATTTTCTTAATTTGAATATCATGAAAAATACAAAAATTTGTTTTTAGATAAATTAGTTTCAATTTTTAGGATAAATTGCATTTTTAGGAATAGAAATATCATGTGCACGTCATGTAGAATTAGGCTCATTTAATTAAAAATTGCCCATCATTATAATTAGGTCATTTTGATTTGCATATTTAGTTATTGCATGTTCATTAAGAAAAAAAAAAATATTTTACTCATGTCATGTAATTTAGAACACATTGTCATGCCATTCCACGTTAGATTAGTAGCACGCATTGCATATTACATGATTCTCATTAAATAAGTAAAAACCAAAAAAAGAAAAGAAATTGCCTATTAATTAGAAATCATATCTAGGTCTGTTGATGTGAATTTCCGATCTAACAATGCGAGATGCTTTCGTTCTACTGAGGTAAGTCATCGCATTTTATTTATTTATTTGCTTTCCTTGGGTGTTAAATTGGTGGATTGCGCACCCGCATGATCACATCACATGTTAGGGAAATAGATTTAAAATCAATCCAAAACTGCCTGCAAAATATTTTTTGAAATAAAAAAGAAAAGGTACCGAAAGGGCGTTAGAGAAATCTAGCGTAATCAAGTCCCTGAACTCATTTAATCTCTGGTTCGTAGGAGTGAAGTAATTCTCCCATTACTTTACTTGGATTTCTAATCGACCCACCCAAAATAGATTAGTGGCGACTCCATGATAAAAATCTTTTGCATATAAAGAATTTAAACCCTAAGTTGCGAATTGGTATGGGCTTGGGAGAGCCCGAGTTAAGTCTAGGCTTAAGAATCCATTAACCTAAACCGTAGGTGGTTCACCTGAAATTTAGGTCGCAACACTCATCCCCGAGGGCGTTGCTCTTCATCAAGTGTTTAGCACGAAATTGTCATGGACTTGACCTATATATATATATATATATTTTTTACGAAGGGTGTTAAGACTCATGTGACTGTCAGTTTTCATCTTCATATTCCAAAATAAATGACATGTTGCACTTATTACTGATCTTTTTAACCAGTTTTCCCTTCAAGTACGAAATAGTTTACTATCACGGATGATATGTTTCCATATGCAAAATAGTTTTCCCTTCGGTGCATGCTAGAGACAAAATTGATTTGAATTGAGTGAACAATGGAATATTTGCTGCTTTAGGACAGGAAACAATCGAACAGCTCGAAGTAAAATTTACAAAGTTGCCAGCACACGTCTACTGGTTAGTTGTTCATCCTGGGCTATGCCATTAATATACAGCATAGTGTACTGACCAATGAGTGTAGATTGGCATCCCAATGAGCTTTCAAAGAAGTGATGACAATCGCTTGAAACTTGGAACAACGCCAAAGCAAATTATGGAACTTCCTTTAGTGATTAGCAGATCAAATGTGATAGACTTGCCACATAGTTCTACTTGCTCCGAATAAGCAAGAAAACCAAGAGAAAACAAAAAATAACAACCGCGCGAATATTGTAGAGTTAACAGATATCACTGAACAGCAACAAAAGATTTTATTTGGGAAATTAGAACATGTACCACTCAACCATTCCATCAGCTTGCCATCTTGATAAATCAGTATAAAGCATGTTGTGAATGCAGCACAAACATAACAAAGGAGAGAACTAGGGACAAGAATGACAAGCCTTCATGCAGAAAGTTAAGTCTGCACAAAAATTTTCAAAACAAACATGCTGAGCGAGGATGATTTCTCAATTTGTAAAATTGTGCTTTTCAACTAATAAATAGTCCAATCTGTAGATGGAGGGCCCACAGAGTTTCATCTAACAAATAGATGCATTAACGTTGTTAAATCCAATCCAAGTAGCTGCATTGAGGCCTCCAACAGACAATATGAACTAAATCTAGGATGCTGCACTCTTTCCTGAGACCTTAAGATGCAGAACCCAGTTCACAAATGGAACCCCCAAAAGACAGTTGGCTCATATTCCTCATAATCTTGCTTGAAGAATTGTCTCAGCAAAAACTCTTCATAAGGTGACCATGCTGCAAATAAGTGCCAAACTTGTGTTACGAATGCAAACATCAATACGGGATTACACGATATTATCTGAGTCCCAATCGACCAAATGAAGAATGCTCAATATCTAGGATGACGGATGAACCAATAGATTCCATTAGCTACAAGCTTGTGATGATCCTCATGATGAATTTTGATCAAATGGGTGAACGCCTCCCCATCATCAGTTCTAATCGGCAACTTCCTAATGATTTGATGTGTGATGGGGTGAGTGATTCAAGAACGGAAATTTTTATAAGGGGATTTTTGTAGTTAAGTGTATGGAGTAGTGTATATGATAAACACACAAAAAGGAATAAGAAAAAATAAAAGCAATCTCCTTCCTAGCTATAAAGGCAGCGCCACCAACCGAGGATGAGGATCGAGATCTACGAAGTTCACCACCAAGGCCTAAAGCTTCCACCAGCCAAGGATAAAGGACTTCGGGATAGGAGAAGCTCACCACCAAGGCCTAAAGATTCCACCAGCCAAGGATAAAGGGCTTCTTGGCTCACCACCAAGGAGTGATCTACGCTCCAAGGATAAAGAAACCGAAATGAGTTATCCACTCTCCAAAGGAGTTAACTCAAGTTGAGGAAATCTCATCATTCTCATTCATCAAATTCGTGTATCCCCTACATTGGATAGTTTCCCCTACTTATAGGAGGATTTTAGCCTTAGGAAATATTAAAAACAAATTTTAATTACCTATGAATTAAACGTTCGACTCTTGAGCTACATAAAAATAAAAACAGCTAGGAACTTAATAAAAAGCCATTATTAACACGGGAACTAAATGCCTTTAATCGTCGGCCTTCCACATTCTCGAACCGTTAGCTTTCCGTGTTCTTGAACCTTTGGCGTTCCATATTCTTGAACCGCATTCGTGAACCTTTAGCCTTCCCAGAATTCGAGCTCCTCCCTTGACCAGAAAATAATCCTCCCGAAACTTCATCAATTGGTCATACAAGACATCTAAAATGACCTCCCATTGATACCTATCGATATACCACAAAGTACCGATAAGTAATTAACATTATTTATTCAAAATGATCCATCGAAGAACATAATGCCCAACTTCTTTATTGGCTTGGATAAGCATCGATGGTTCTGAGTTGGTCGATGGAGCTACGTTGGATGCACCTGCATCATGATTCCCCCAACTACAATCATGGCAAAGCCCAGATTGCTAATCCACCAGCATTCTTCCAAAGCTGGAAATTACTCCACCAGAGAAAACAACATTGCAACAAGATGATTCCGGCGAGAGGAGCAGGCTTTTTGATTGTGATTGGAACAGACATTTGGGTTAGGGAAGAGAGCCTCAGTGCCATTGGATGATGTTCCACGACATGCCCATACCTAGGCGACGTGTTGTTTCAACAAGCTAAAATAGCTTTTCCTTTAACGGATTGCACCGATATGAACGACACTGCCCTCTTTTGAAAGTGAGTGAAGCTTGCAGATGAGACAACGGCCTTGAAGCTCATGGACGACTTAAAGATTGTGGATGATGAAGAAGAGCCGACGGTGAACGACAAAAGGTGGACTAAAGCCCATGAGGAGTGGGTGAGGAGTGATGAGAATCAGGCGAGCGGTGAAGACCGGGAGTGGCGCGACCATGGCGCGACCAAGGATTAGGCGAGAGCAACGGGGGAGAGGAAGGAAGAAAACATGAAAAATAAAATAAAAAATCATTTGGGGATCTTCTTGAATTTTTTATCTAATCGCAAATTTTGATTAAGTTACCCTTGTTTAAATTACCCGAAAATGGCCCTTCGATGAGCCTTGGCCCTTATTTGAGACTAACTTGGCCATTTTAGACTCTTTTTTGAAACATAATCCATTTTAGACTTTTTTTTGAGAAAATGACCCCACTTCGGATCCTTAATTAAAATTTTCCCTCAAAGATATGATTCAAATATGTGCTCATAAAGTAAATAAGATTCAAGTAAGCTTTTTAGAAAGCTTTTTCCCATTTTATACATAAATTCGATATGAAATTACTGACATGACAATCTAATCATTGTCAACCATCTTAGAAAGCATGCCAACAATCTAATATAGATAAAATTGCTCAAAATGATGTCGTTTTGAATAGTTTTATGAATTTCCTGATTTTTTCTTATCTATTTTCTCTCGTTTTACTTTGCTCTTCTTCTTTTTTTCCTTCTTTTCTCTTTCTACTCTTCTGATTGTCAATAATTGACGAGGAGGATGTCATTAAGATGACGTTTTACAACAATGATCTTAGGCCGTTAAGGAAGATGCACTGGAAACGAGAAACCGATATACATGACATAGGTTTTTTTTCTTCTAATAGAAATCCCAGCATTTGGTAGGCTCAGTCCATTTTATAATTATTTAAAATTCCTTCCATCGGTCTAGCTCCTTTGACAAGGATGCCATTGTCTCTGTCAAGGGACTTCCAGGTTCGGTAGATATACTTGGAACATATTGCGAATTCAGACCTTTTTCTCCCTTTATTTGTCGATAATCTTCCATGCCATGTGAAATTTTCCGTTTCATTACGGGTTACCGTTTGTCATCTTCTTTTCTGAAAGAGGAAGGGAAATCTTCAAGCCATCACCATGGCCGCACCGCAGTGGCTGTTGGCCAGGCTGAGCGGCCATGGACGGCAACCATCGACAATAATAAATTCAACTTAACTTCTAGACAGCTTTGTAACGATTGTGGGAAATTGAAAAACAATCAAACAAACATAAATTAAATTTGGTCTCACTTATTTTAAAATCCACTACTCCATATAAGTTTATTTCATTTTCCACTCGTGTTTTCTTATTTACTTTTGTTTTTCCCCTTTTCTTTCCTTCTTTCGTACAGGAGGAAGTTCCATAATTTGCAGAAGTCTACGGGAATTCTAAGATTAGGTATTTCATTAAAAAGAAAACTAAAAGGATGCAAACTAGTTACAATTGGTATACCGATTATAAATTACACCTCTAAGTGTTCACAAATAGTCATTCGAACACTTTATCTCTCATCTAAGCAAATGCCTTCCCTTTAAGTATAATCGGTAGATCAATCTTGCTAACTTTTAAGATCAACACTCAATTGACCGCAATGTATTGACCGCAACGCACAAGCGAAGACCTCAAGGATGCCCAATATGCTTTCAGTTTCTCTTGTTTCAAGCACTCGATGACAAGCAACATTGTTCTCATACATTGTCCTTATAGGCATCCAAAAAGCAAATGTTACACTTGAATCCACCGGCCATTATGTTCGTCCGTGTTCATGTAAAAAATCTCGTGGAATAAGACCAAATCTTGGTAGAATTTGCCAACCAACTTTTGGTCTTGGCCACATCTTATGTCGCACGACAAATCAAATGACTAATGTTAAGTTATCAAAAACAATAACTATGAAAACCTTAAATTGAATAGGAGCCTTTGAGAAGACACTTCTTGATTGTTGATGTCCCATTAGTTGTCTGATGATTCTGTAGTTAGGTAGCCGCAATAGAATAACATCACTCCTAGAAAACAAACAAAAAAGATGAGACTATGTCACAGTATGATGGAATTGTATCATGAATGAAAGTTACGACTGGATCGTTATTTTACAATTTACTATGTTGAAATGAGATTCCATCATGATAGCCAAGGTGAACTAATCAAATGTCATTGAGGTGGTTGCGGATAAGTTTAAGATAAACATAATTCTATTGACTGAACAATTGAGATTAGTGATTGAGTTGTAGTAGTAAGAGAATCATTAAACGTTGACTTTGGCGGTGAGCATCTCATTCAGATTCATTGCACGGGAGTACCGATAAAAGGGCTCTTGCCCAAGGTTGTCTTCATCAACTTTCTACCCAATTTGAGAAGTGTTGCTGCCTCCTTGATAATGTTTGAGAAAAGTCATCAACAATCGATTATGTTCCATAGTGTGCTTATGCCGTGATTTTGACGTGAAATTAATTGATGGGTCTGCGCAGAAAGCACGGGTATCTTCAGCGCTACAACATGAAACCCTAACTTATCTTCAAACCCTCAGGTACTTCTCCAAACGAACCGACCTGATCTACGAGCTTCAGTCAGTCTACTTAAGTTGGAAAGCCTCTCTCGTGGAAGAAGTGATATACCCGTGGGAAGCCTCGGCACCTGTCACATAAGGCACATAAGGCAAGCCTCTCTTGGCCTTCTTTCCAAACCTGAGGATAGTCCATTGTCCTAGAGGAATAAACAGGCTCATGGATTGGGCCGCAAAGGCCCGTAGTTATCCCCACCTAACTGGATTTCCAACCCCACACTTGCACTGTGGGAGCTCATCTGCTTTGATGCCCTTTTTACGTGTAATTGGATCCGTTCTTTATGAATGAAAAGCTTGTGTATGACAAAAAAAAAAAAAAAAAAAGATGAATTGCAAAAAAGGTCCATTAAATTCGCATCAATTAATGTCACCTTCGGGGTTGCCATGTAATTATGTATGAATGTGTTAATCCGTGTTATAAATTACCAGCTCTCTATTACCAATGACCAAAACAAGTTAAGGGGTATGGATTATACATTTAAACATAGGTAACACATATCTCAAGGGTAATTTAAATTACAGGTTAGTTTTACATTTCGTTGGGTAACTTATTTGTTTTGGCTTTAATCCTTGTTTTGGAACCACTCAGCAGTGACAAGGTTGAGATAATTGGCGGCCCATTAAGATCAAACAGGGATCATTGTGAAGCCCAGAGTGCCAGCAACTTCGGCACCGACGAGTTCGAGACAAAGCTAAAACCGAGTAGTGGCGACACAGAGTCCTCATAGTTGCTTATCCCTCTTTCCAGTTTTATTATTTTCTGTGAAAAAGCGACCGTAACTTTCGTACTTGCAATTTTAGATGCCAACATGAGCATTTGTAATTTGTAACTTGATGTTCATAGGTTGAGAAGCAGATAAAAACATTGGCTCAAATTGTCTCAACTTAAATTGTTTCTTAATTTCAGTTTTTTGCTTCTCAAAGATTAAAGGAAAAGTGGATGTGATGATTCAAACACAAGGAAAATCAAACCGGACCAAAACATAAAAGTTTCCTTAAAAAAGAAAATATAAAACTCCAGAGATTAATGCCCTATTTGTTTAATTGTATTTTGTTTCCGAAACAAAATTTATGTTCTTTTGTTCGAGAACAAAAAGAACGGAAATGTGTTTGTTTATACTTTTGTTTCGAGAACAATTTTTTTCTGAGAATAGATTTGGAACAAAACAAGAAATAGAAAAATTTGTTATTTGTTCCCAAGAACACTTCCAAGAAACACTTTTTTTTTTCTTTCTTTTCTTCTTCTTCTTCCTCCTTTTGCTGGTCACCGGCCTTAGCCATGGCGGCACCGGTGACAGCAGACGAGGGGTGGCGACCTCGTCGGAGTGTCGCCGACCCCCGAGAGGCGAGCCACAAAGAAGGCTCGTCGACTCGAGCCTCACGGTGGCTGCTTGAGTCTCGGCTGGCCCGCCCAAGCGAGGTCGAGCCTCGCGCGGCCACGGCAAGGCTTGGCCTCCCAGTTGACGCAAGGCTGGGCCTTGCAAAGCCAAGGCAAGGCTGACCTCGCGTCACTTGGGCAAGGCCAAGCCTTGCCGGGCTAAGTTGGCCTCCAACGAGCTCGAAGCCTCGCCAGGCCAAGGCGAGGCCCAGGGAGCTTGCCGGATGTCACCCAGCTGGTCACCAATCACCGGTCGTCGGCCACAACGGTAGCCAGCGATCGACCAAAAAAAAAAAAAAAAAGAGAAAGGAAAAATGAAATAAAAATATTTAAAAAATTAAAAAAAAAACAAAAAAATTATATAAGTTTACCAAATATATTTTTGTTCTTTTTCTATTTCAGGATCATAAATTTATATAGTTATTAAATGTGTTTTTCTATTCAAAATTTATTTTTAAGAATAAATTTCTGTTTCTGAAAATAATTTTGAAAAAAACGTTATCTTAATGCGCCCTAATTAATTGAGTACTGTCGAGGAAAAAGTCATTGCCCGAGCATAGCAATCAGCATCATTTGGGGCTTTTTTACAGCAGACTTCACGTTTCTTTGTCGGCCATATAGCAATGTGGTCGTCCTCATCGACTACAGGACTTTGCTTTTTCGGTCTTCCAAGGAGTAGTACAATAATTTCGACTTTTAGAAAAGAAAGAGAGCCATTCTTCTCCTTTTCACACATGATGTTGGAAGTGAGAGAGCGACTGATCGACCAAGCAAAGCGACTATGGCTAGCTTAGACGCAGGAAGTTGCCAGGAAGACAGAGTAGAAGGCGTTCCTCAGCTTTAGAGGACACCATTCCCATCCACCAATAGCATTTTACTTTATGGTCTTCGTCGTGATATGATGCGAATCTCAGCTTGGATTGGTTTCTTATTACTACTCCATTTAATGAATGACAGAGAGAGGCCCAACCGACCAAGCACCACGTTACTGATAGGATCTCCTGCAGTTGTTACATTGGAAAATTGAATGAGTTCTTAGTTTCATCTCAGCATCAGGAGCCAAATTCATACATTTTTCTAGACAATGCAAAGACAATCCAACTTTCACTTGGACTAATCAATCCATAACGATGTGTGTAATAGCGTCGTCCACACGTATCAAGGCAGTCTCCATCACACGGTGAAGAAGGTGGCCTTATAGATCAATTTCAGCATGAGAAGAATTCTGTAATTTTAACACATACTTTGTCGTATCCAAACCAATATAATAACCAAACGGTTGATCACTTTTTTACGAAAATAATTTTTAGAGATAAATTATTTCTTCTGTCATCGGCGGGTAGTGAGCGGCAAGTGACATAAGTAGGCAAGCAGCGACAAGGACAAAGAAGAAAAGAAAAAAATATTAAAAAATTAGAAAAAAAATTATGGACCGTATCAAGTGCATTCCTTTTTTTTTTTTTTTTCCTATTTTGATAATATAAATTTTATAGAGTTATTAAACACGTTTTTACTCAGAAATTATTCTAGAGAATAATAAAAAAAAGATTATTTCTTAAAAGAAATTACCCTCCCGAATATAAATATTACCCTTAGCTATCATTACCTGTGGATTTAAATTTGTATTTACATTGTTCTACAAGTTATTAAAAAAAAATCGAAGACATAGATTTTCATAAAGTAATAAGAAAACATTTATTGTAGAAAGAAAACGGAAGTACGAAAGCATCTAGAATGAAATAATTGAATACATCTGGAGAAGATAAAATCAGAAAAAGGAAGAAAAGGACAAAAATATCCATATTTCCCGGGGCCTTCTGCCCGAGACCTCGGCTACCGTCATAGACCGAGAAATAATTCATGAAAGCTTGATATGAAGAAGGATCCGAGAAATGACGAGGTTGAATTGAGACAATTCGTGGTCCATTAAGTGTGCCGATATCAACGAAGAGAATTATCGTAAATTCAATTATCGTAAATTCCTCAAGGAGCCACGCATCACATATTTATTATACACTCATTTCATCTTAATTAGTAAAATGCGCACGTGTTAAGTCAACATATGTTAACAGGTACATAAATCAAATATGATTAAACATGATTTGTGGATTTTTTTGTTTGAGTGTTATTGAGTAAAGGATACTTTTGTGATTGTCAAGAGAATCATTAAAAAAAGCAGAAGGAAACTAGCAATTTCTCTTGTTAGCCATTACATAACGAGACAATTTATTATTTATCAAATCATTTGTAAAATCATCGAATTTTCTTCAAAATGTAATTAAAAACACTCTTTTGAGAAAGAGAGAACAAATAGCAAACTAACCATATTTAAAAAAGCAATGAAAATTGAAAATTAATGATATATGGACTTAGGTAAACATATGAATTATTAAAGTTTGACTGGGAAAATAACATATACGGTTTATGAACCTTGGTCCAATGTGTAATATTGTCTATAAATTTTTAATTTGTTCAATGTGGTTTTTGAATAGTTGGTAGATATTTAATTTAGTCCATTTTATATTAAAATGGTTAATGTTGGAAGGACTATTGGAAATCGAGTATTTCACAAAGTTCGGTGGATTGACTCTATTAAAAAATAATTGTTATTTATTGAAAAATTTCTAATTCAAAATTTTAGGCTTATTAATGAAAGTATATCGCATCAATATAAAGAGTATATATGACTATTGTCAAGTAATGTAAAATAATATTTTAATATTTATTTCTAAGGAAAATGAAGTAGTCTGGAGTTTGTGGGATCAATATAATTTTCAAGTGTAAATCACAAGAAATTAGACCGGGGTTTATTAAAAACCTAATCGCATGTGTAAGTTGTCGTATTTCATGTCATTTAGCTTTGGAGAGCGCGGCTCTCAACGAGGAAGGTGGATTTGCTAAATTCATAGTTCGAATTATAAATTAAATTGTCTCTACGTCCGTACCTCCAAATTTAATAAGAACAAAAGTTCTAAAGTTGATTGTCATCTTGTGGGGGAGGTCTTCTCTTCGATAATGTCAAGTTAGACTGTCGACGACAGCTCAGTTTTTAATATTTGTTTTTCGTAAATAACTTTTTCAGATTCAGTAATTTTTTTTTTTCCTTTAATGAATGTCGTTATGTACAGAAATAAATCTAGATGCTTAAGAACGAAAATAAGATAAGAAAATGAATTCCTCATGTGTCTATCTCTCGGATTTTTGACTTTTCGGTTTTTCCTGTGTCTTTATTCGCCAATTCACGATAATACCTATTTAATCTTCGCTGAGTCCCTCTTTTATTCAGCAAGAAAGAGGAGCCCCTCCATCCTCTCTCTCCAAATCTAGGCCAAATCTCTTTCTCTTTTCTATCATCCTTTACTTCCAAAATCAACTTCTTCCTCTCTTAATCTTGCCAGTCCTCCGTTCCTTTGAGTTGACCATATTCCCCCATCCCCTTTCCTTGTGTGTTTCGGGTAGAGTCGCTTATCTTTTCTAAGTTGATGCCTGATGCGGCATGCTACTTTTAAACAAGAACGTACCTAATTTCTAAATGTAGATGAATGTGGTAAAGAATTGAGATTGGAAGACCCTGACTTTCATGCTTGCAATTTCAGGTGCCAACATGAGCATTTGTAATTTGTAACTGGATGTTCATGAGTTGAGAAGCAGAGAGAAACATTAGCTCAAAGTGTCTCGACTTAAATGATTTTTTATTCTTGATTTTTCGCTTCTCAGACATTAGAGGAGAAGTAGATGTCATGATTCAAACACAAGGAAAATCAAAGTGGACCAAGACATAAAAGTTTCCTTAAAAAAACAAATATAAACTCCAGATATTAATTAATCGAGTACTCTCGAGTAAAAAACTAATGCCCGGGCGGGGCAATCAGCGTAAATTGGGGCTTTTCAGCGTAAATTGGGGCTTTTTGTCAACCAACTTTACTTTTCTTTGTCGGCCATATGGCAATGGGGTCGTTCTCATCGAAAAATTGTCTGTGTCCTTCTTTTTCTTTTTTTAATGATTCTCTTGAAAATTACTTTTCGGCCTTCCAAGGAGTAGTACAATAATTTCAACTTTTAAAAAAGAAAGAGAGCCATTTTTCTTCTTTTCACACATGGTACTGGAAGAGAGAGAGACAGCTATCGATAGAACAAGGAAAGAAACTGTGGCTAGCTCAGACGCAGGAAGTTACCAGGAAGATACAGTAGCAGGTGTTCGTGAGCTTAGAGGACCCGCTCTTATCCGCCAATAGGATTTGACGTTGTGGTCTTAGTCGTGATATATAAGGACTTTCTGCTTTAACTATTTTCTCATGGACCCATGATGGCATTCGATTGGTTGCCTATTACTACTCGGTTAATGTATGGCATAGAGAGGCCCAAGCACAACGTTACTGGCGGCATCTCCTGCAGTAGTTACATTAGCAACTTCATTGAGTTTTTAATTTCATCTCAGCGTCAGGAGCTAAATTCATACATTTTTCTGGACAACGCGAGACAATCCAACTTTCACTTGGACTAATTAATCCATACGGACATGTGTAAAAGCTTTGTTTGCACGTATCAGGATAGTCTCCACCACATGATGAAGAACGTGGCCTTACAGATTGGTCTTGGCATGGGAATACTGTAATTTTAACACTTTTTTTTTCACACCCAAAGCAATATAAAAACCAAACATTTGATCACTTAACTAATCATTATTCAAGGATTTAAAATTGCGTTGTTCTATAAATTCATTGAAAAAATCCAACAGAATTTATCTTTAGCAGTTTACTTTATTCTAGAAACAAGACGGAAGACAATCGTGCATACAATCACATCACTAGATTTTAGAAACAGCATCTTTAGCAATGCTAAAACCTCCATTTCCCAGATTGAGCAGTCTAACCAAACCTTTGACGCCACATTATGGGTTGGGCTTGGATATAGACATATATAATCCTAGGGAGAAAAATTCTTTCTAACTTCCTTTTTTTTTGTTGCTTTTATGTCATCTTATGAATAAGGTTGCTAAGCTCATGCTAAGTGTGAACTGAAGTAAATAAATTAAACAGAGCTAAAAAGTCCCGGTAAAATAATACTTATTTTTCTCAGGAACTAGGAGAAACTCGCAAGTCCATCATTTTCTTGCAAGATAAGTTTAATTTATCCTTTGATTTAAGAGAATATTGATCCTCACGATGACCGTTTTGGGAGGAGTGATTTCATCCAATATTTACCTTTTTAGTCCTCGCTACATTATCCAAAACGAAGCGAAACTGAAAATGGTGACTCAGACTCATTTCTTCCTCGAATTCACGTCATTTATTCGATGATTTTGAACTAGTGAAAGCACAGCTAATTTTTTCCTCCTGGCCTTCTCTAAAGGACATTGCATTTTGGTCAGATGCATGCATTCGATCAAGTAATGCGCACTTCCTCTATGTCATTAGGGTTTTACCACCTCAACATGATCTTGACATTCATAGGCAAATTGACTTGCTCTTCTTCCTTTTCACACCCTCTAACTCGTTCTTGCGCTTGCCAAGTTTTCCTTTCAATGATTATCTGGTGAAGCATTTTTCTTGCACAGAGAGATAACATGGCGTTCATGCACGGCACGTGGTAAATGACTTGCTAACACATTATATCTTATCAAACGTAACTGAAATGACGAGATTCCAACCTCCAAAAAAGAAAAAAAATAACATGGCCTCAAAATTCGAATTTCCTATAATAATTGGCTAACCATATTGTTATTCCAAACGATTCCTCAATTTTCATTCATATTCATCTCTATAATTCCCTTAAATCCGTTCATTGTTACCAAAGTACTACAAGTACGAAAAAGTCAGATTTTTTCCGCATTATTTTCCATCGCAGACATGTAAATTAACATGTTGACGCCACTAATTGATTTTTTACGCACTATTTTTATTCCCTTCATATATTCTCTTTAAAAGTGTCAGACACGGCCATATTCTACGTTCAGAACATTAGGTCGGTCTCAGTGAATGGCAAAGGCCTAGCAAAGGATCACGCCTCTTCTCTAGGCACACCCCAGGCTTGCACAGACACACCCGGGGAAAGAGGGAGAGAGATCTGTCTTTCTCATTGACCAATCGCATTTGATTTTATGGCCTTCGTCGTCAAACTAACGACTTCCTGTTTCAACATTTTTGCGTCCGTTAACGATGTGGTTATTTTCTGCATCAAAAGTTGAATTGGAAATGAGAATCCTTTTCGAACACAAGAGATTATGAAAAGTCAAAAGACCAAGAGATTATTTTCTGCCAAAAAGGACATTATTAAATTCACGTTAATTAATGTCACTTTCGAGCGTGCCATGTAAATGTGTATGGATGTGTTAATTCATGTTGGAAATTGCGAGTGCTCTGCCACCAATGACCAAAATAAGTTAAAAGGATATGGATTGATCGAGTAGTGTTGAGGAAAAACCATTGCCCGTCCAGGGCAAGGCATTCAGGCTCAGGAACACCTGCAGCTCTATCTTCCTGGTGACTTCGTGCGTCTGAGGTAGCCATAGTTTCTTTTCTTGGTCTATCGACAGCTGTCTCTCTCTCTCTCTCTCCCAACACCATGTGTGAAAAGAAGAAGAATGGCTCTCTCTCTTTCTTTTCTGAAAGTTGAAATTATTGTACTCCTCCTTGGGAGACCGAAAGGCAAAGTCCTGAAAGTCCTTGGTGCCTGGGCTTCCGCGCACGTCCTGCCATGATCACCTTCTTCGCACGTCGGCCCTGCAATAGGGAACGGCGATGAGGGTAGCGAGAGAATAGCATTGGATTCCGTGGGTTCCTTACATGGGGCCCGCAACTGCAGGCGTTGTATATAAATATATGGTCAACGTTTGCGAGTGAATATAATAATCAGGGATTTGTGTGAAATGAAAGGTGCGGAAGGGCAGTCTGGCAAGAATCATTTTTGTGATCTCATTCACTGTAGATTGGTGGACCTATACTCACCGCTCTTGGGCTCTCATCATTGACAGTGAAATCGCATCTAACATTCTTATAATTTTTTCTATATTTAAATGGTATTTCGGGTTTTGACGGGAAAGCAAATGGTTCACTTTTATTTATTTATTTATTTTTTCAAGCACTTCTATTTTTCTAAAAAGCCAGAAAACAAACAGGTCTTACTGCTATTGTAATTGTCTAATTCCCCCGGCAAGCCCCGTTATAGTGTTTTTTACAACTTACTTACGACACTCGTAAAATTTCAGAAAAACTGCTAATTTACTAATTCACATAAAAGTTGAATTTTTTTTAAGTATGTAGTTATTCTTCTAATAGTTTAGTTGAAAATCAAATTAACAGTCACGCTGTTTTCTTACTAGCGATAGCATAAACTTACCAATAATTTTATAAATCTACCGACAGGAGAAAACTTAGACTGGACCTTACAACCGCGCCGAAAGCTGCGCAGTTTTGACCTTTTGCTGAATTCTGTTCTGTCCGCCACTTAGCCACATCTTCGGGTTTTTTCCTCATTAACAAAGAATTACGCCTCTTCCTCGGGTGCACCCCAGACACGCCCCCAGCGCCCGGAGAGAGAGAAAGAGAGAGAGAGAGATCTGCTAACCTAAGCACGCTGCCGACTGCCATGGCGAGCTCAGATGCAGGAACTTCGTGGGGAAGTGAATATCAAGTGTTCTTGAGTTTCAGAGGACCCGATACTCGCTCGGGATTCACAGATTTCCTCTATCATTCTTTGACCGATGCTGGAATCCGCGTCTTCCGAGAGGACGAAGAGCTCCGTGTCGGTGAAACGATCGATGGATCGCTTATGCAAGCCATCGACAACTGCAGGATCTACATACCCGTCTTCTCTCCAAACTACGCTTCGAGCCAGTGGTGCCTCAGAGAGCTCTCGCAGATCGTGACGAACACCTTAAAATCAGAAGGTAATAAAGAGATCCTACCTATTTTCTACGACGTCGAACCTGACGATGTCAGACTGAAAACTCCGTTATATCGCGATGCCCTGCTCAATTTGGAGTGTAAGAAGAAATTGAGGAATGAGCAAGGAGATGCGTGGAGAGAGGCTCTTATGGAGGTTGATGTGATAAAAGGGTGGGAAATGAAGAATTACTATAGGTAAGTCAGCTGCTTTCAAGATGCTTGTTTCCCAGTTTCCCTCAACAATTATGTCATGGATGCAATAAACACCAGTATGATTGAGGTGGGACTTCTGTTATAGTAATACTAAATGATGAACCTGCCCTACAATTTCAAATGCTTAGATATTCGTACATATATTTTTGCACGGAAGTCATTCATACATGTTGGGATGTTAATGTCGAGGTGGACCCTTGGAAGATCACTTCTAGATTGTTAAGATCCAATTATTTATCCGATTAGTACGTTGTCTATCCGATACTTGAATAACATCACTTCTAGCTAGGTAATCATGATTTTGCACTTTTCCCGGCTAAAATGGTTTTCCTTTGTGGCAGCCACGGCAAACTCGAGCAGACTGTGGCAAGCACCTTCATTTCGGAAAGTAACAAAGAGATCCTACCTATTTATTTCGACGACATCGAACATGACGACGTTAAGCTGAAAGCTCCACCATATTGCGATGCCTTGCTCAATTTGGAGCCCAAGAAGAAATTGAGGAATGAGCAAGTAGATGCTTGGAGAGAGGCTCTTATGGAGATTGATGCGATAAAAGGGTGGGAAATGAAGAATTTCAACGGGTAAGCCAGCTGCTTTCAAGATGCTTGTTTCCCCAATTTTTCTCAACACTTACGTCATGGATGCAGTAAACACCAGTATGATTGAGGTGGAACTTCTGTTATAGTAATACTAAATGAGGAACCTATACTCCGTTTGTCAATAAATTCTGCAACTGCTCAACAAAGTCATGCTAGGCGAAGAATGGTATTGATAGCTAGGCAGCTAAATTAGTGTTTGATCGTGGGCAGCGGGAGGGAAAATAATGGGATGATGAAATGCCATGCCAATTCCTAACAAATCATTTAATCTTTCAATACGTTTATCATTTCTCCTGTTGAATATGCCATGTTCATTTTCTATGTTCATCGCTTGAATATAAATTATAAAATCTCTATTTCAAATGCATAAATATTTATACATCAATTTTGCGTGAACGTTATTGTCATAATCCCAAGAAATCTAATCTCACGTAGGAATTAAGTCAAATTTCGGGTCATGACATGGTCCACATGTCACCAAGTGCATGAAAAGTACGTTTTGGAGTGATGTTAATGTCCGATATGGACTCTTAGAAGATCACTTCTAGATTGTTAAGGTCCCATTATATCCGATTGTTGTGCAATTTATTGAGTGCTTGAATAGCCACCGCTTCCAGCTAGGTGACCGTGATTTTGCATTTTCCCCCGACTAACATGGTTTTCGATTATGGCAGCCACGGTGAACTAATCAAATTAGTAGTTGGAGAGGTCGTGGAAAAGCTGAAGAAACAGATCAGTGACTCCTGGAGTATATGCGCATTATCGAAGTTATAGTCTTCATATCTCCTGAAGTTTATTTCCTCTGCTTCTATCATGTTGCACTTCTTTATAATTCGTACGAAAAATTGTTGAGCAAGCGACTGTAAACTGGAGACGCCATTCTGGTTGCACTTCTTCGTTATTACGGAATTTGCTTTGTCATGTCGCCAGCTACTCGAATTAGGCTTTGTCACGTCGCAAGTTACTCGAATCAGGCTTAAACATGGAAAAAATGATCTGCATACTTGCACCACGAAGATCGACTCAGCTACTCGAATATGGACCATGAGCCTTGTCATTAATGGCTTGCTTCATCAAGCTAAAAATAAATTAGGAAAATTTAATTGCTGACTTTCGACAGCCCAACAAACTTGATTGTGAAAATTGAACGACGAATATTATTTGATGATAGCTAAAAATTCACTCGGGGATATCGGAGTTTCTTACCTTACACAGAATTGTGGATAATCTGGGTAGGTTTTAGCAATATTGTAATATTCTATTGACTAAATGCAGTAAATTGTATTAAACATCTTTTGGTTGGCCAAACGACAGAATGAATCAAGTGGGCGCTTCTTTACTCGATTGATTAAGTGAACATTTTTAAGTCGGAAAAAATTAGGATCATCAGACGTGCTTAATCTTGTTAAGCGCTAATGGGATCACCAAATAAGCTCTAAGTCTAGTCATGTATCATCAATCTAAATTTAATTCCATTAAATTACAAAATTGAGGAAAAAGCTAAATTTTACTTAAGTAGGAAACACTTTGGAAGAAGCATAAGATCAGATAAACTACTTTTAAGTGCTTTTCATGGTTATATCATGTTGTCAATAGGGCTAACAATTCACATTCATGTGTCTCAATCGAGTTTTGTAATTGTGTCAAGTCGTGTAATGTAATTGAAAAGTACTATGCTTTTGTTAATTACATTGTAAAATTTCCATATTTTAATTTGTGTCAGTTAATTTGAATTTCGGGCTGGTCATATAATTGTATATGTGCGCGTTAGCTTATGTCAGAAATTGTCGGCCATCTATTACTGATGATCAAAAAGCATATTTTAAAGTACGGATTATAAGTTCAAATATTGGTAACACATATCTCAAGGATAACTTGGATAATTTCGTTATTTTAATGAAAAATAAATTATTTAGAAAATATTATTTTTAAAAATAATCACTTACAGAAAATGATCAAGCGATAAATATTTCCATTATTTGTAAAAATTTTTAGATATAAATTGTTGTCAATAACAAAAATATTTTTCCATTAACTACATACCGCTCGAACACGAAAGGAAAAGCTCCACATGGGTCAACCAACCGGCGAGTATGATCAATTGGTGAAGCCCCGCGTACAAGATCTACTAGTAGGATGTGAACCTCAAGACGTCTTCGTCAACTTCATGCTCAAACTCAAACCTACTGCTACCAGTCAGCCACTCAAGTTGGATCCTCCCAATTAGCGAAGTCCGGGAACTATCTCATTGAAAAAGGTAAAACATCATAGGCGATCGGGCCTGCCCCTACCTTTGAATTTGCTAGAGAACAAAACCTACCACCTCTAAATGTAGTTTTCAGCACTACATGATGCCTTTGTTGACCCTTTTGAAAGCATGACGAACAGCATACCTAAGCCCACCCATCACCTTGCAGCAAGCAACCTGGCATCCATTAGATTAGCGGCTGGAACCTTCGAAAAAACATCAGGAACGAGGCATAATAGCCCTTACCCTTTTGTATTTCAAATAATATAAATGATTATTTTTAAGAAAATATTTTTCAAACTATTCATTTTTTATGAAATAAACAAAACTTTCATTTTACTATTTTTTCTTTTTGGGTTACTTATTTGTTTTAGTTTTAATTCTTGTTTGTGAACCGCTCGGCAAGTGACAGGGTTGAGATAATTGGTGGTCCATTAGCTATAATTAAGAAGATCAAGCAGGAGACCATTGTAGAGAATAAAGTGCCAAACAACAACTTCAGTCCCAATGAGTTCGAGACTCAGCTTCAACCGAGCAGCGCTGAAGAAGAATCCTTAGAGTTACCTATGCTTATCCTCTTTCAGCTTTTACCAAAACTCTTGAATAAGCGAGCTCGACTTTCATACTTGCAATGTGAGATACGAACGTGAGCATTTGCAATTTGTAACCTGATCTTCATAAGTCGACAAGTGGAAAGAAATGTTAGCTTAAATTGTCTCGATACGAATTGTTTTTTTAACTTAATTCTTGTTTCTCAAAGATTAGAGGAAAAGTAGATGTCATGATTCAAATAGAATGAAAATCAAACTACACCAAACATATTTTTCCCGAAAAAAAGTAGACTGATGATACAACTCTTAATGATATGTTCGCGGAAATGGATTATTTATCAGGTCTGCCACCACCGATGGCGATTTTCTTTTAAAAAAACATGATATTTAATGCAGCACATTTTGTGTATTCAATAATCGATTATCATGACTAATTAATTACCTTAATTAATTGCGTAATGTGTTAAGTAAAAAAACCGTTGCTCGCGCAGGGCTATCAGCGTAATTTGGGGCTTTTTCTTAACCAGGTTTACTTTTTGTCGGCCATTCAGCCATTTGCTTGTTCTCATTGACTGCCGGCGCTTTGCTTTTCGGTCTTCCAAGGAGTCACAATAGTTTCAACTTTTAGAAAAGCAGTCATTATTCTTCTTTTCACAAATGGTATTTGATCAGTCGAATTGTACACTTATTTAGTCAGTAACATATTTTAAAGTTATTTTTGACCAAAAAAAACATATTATTAAGTTATCATCGGTTTTCTCTTATTTTTACTTCTAAAATTGCTAACCTTTTTCCTAATCTATCAATCTTTATTTTTTATTAACAACGTGTTAAAGGTATTAACTTTTTTAGTCGAAATTACCAACTTAAGTCTAAGCGACTTACCATTTTTCTTCATTAAGTTACCAATTAATTTTAACTTAGTGACTTTGTACTCATTTTTTTTTGGTAAAGGTAATAATTTTATAGAGCTTGGACAAAATTACAAAAGATCGGATCCAAAACCTATACTCTTAGCCGATTGGCAAAGTGAAGGGGAACCGATGTAAAAAGGACAAGGGCATTAACCCGCTAGGAAAGCACGAAGAACAACTAGGAGCACCGGCGAAGGATGGAACCACCGAACCTCCAGTCGTCAACCTCAGAATGCGGAACGGGAATGAGAGACAGCAAGTGGTGTCTAAGGATCGGATCCACTAAGAAACACCACCGGATCGAAGCCCCATCCTCTTTGAAGTCTTTTGTTCCTTGGAGAAGGAGAGACATTCTTAAAGGTGATGGCTTTGTCTCTAACCACCTTAATAAGGTGATTTTTAAGCGCCGGGACCACAAGGGATTCACCTGTAAATATGATTGCATTCATTTTCTTCCAGATGAGATGGCAAAGGGCTCCGAAGGAGAACCGAACTATTCTATGATAGAAGTCATTTCCAGTTAGGAACTTCCGAGCCCAAGAGAGCACCTCATTCCAGCATCGATTTCTCCAAGGAAGGTTGCATCTAGCGGCCCAGAAGAAGGCCAAGGAAGCCGAGATGCGACATCCGAAGAAAAGATGGTCTCTCGAATCAGGGACTTCGCTGCAAAACGCACACACATTGAAGCCAATACGACCATAGGATAGAAGCATGACCTGTGTGGGAAGCCTATTCTTCACAATAAGCCAAAGAATGAACTGGTAACGAGGGGCTATGGCGTTGTCCCATATTAAAGGCGCCCAGTTAACCAGAATTTTCCTGGCTCTAATAAGGTTCCATGCCGATGATACCGAAAATGAACTCGACGGATGGCCGCACCAGGTAAATCTGTCAATGTTCAAAGACAACTCTAGAAGAGATATACCCCATCTCAGCAAGAACTCCTTGAAGGGCAGGCCAACAGAGTGAATAAGTTAGCAACAACGGCATGATCGGGATATGAAGGCTTTCGAACGATGGAGGCACGAATGCATCAAGAGGGCCACACGGCAGCCAATAATCATGCCATAAGGACACAGAGAAACCGTTTCCAACCTTCCATCTAAAGGAGCTTTGGAAATTACTTCTAAGCTGGAGAATTTTTTTCCAAGACCAGGAGCATGTTCTGGGTTGAGATGCAATCCAGAAATTCTTCTTAGCTAAGAAGATGGAATGGATCCATCGACACCATAGCGATTCCCTATCGGAGAAGAGGATCCATATAAATTTTACCATTAAAGCTTTGTTGCAATCTTTGAGGTTCCGAATACCCAAACCACCTTCAGTTTTTGGAAGACAAACGTCTTCCCATGCAACCTTAGCTCCACCTCGGCCAAGGGCCGTTCCTTTCCATAGAAACTGTCTCATGATTCGTTCAATATTAACTAGCACCGAAGAAGGAAGAGTAAATACACTTGTCCAGAAAGATTGGATGGCATGAAGCACCGATCGGATAAGTTGTAATCTACCCGCAAATGATAAGAATCGATGAGCCCAAGATTAGATTCTAGCAGTGATACGATCCGTCAAGACAATGCAGTCAATTTTATTCAGCCTAGAGGAAATAATAGGGACTCCCAAGTACTGGACCGAGAGCTTACCTTCTTGAAATCCGAATGCCCAAAGGATTCTATTCCGAATGGAGAGATTACCGCCAGATATAAAGATCTCGCTCTTACTTTTATTTGGAAAGAGACCACTCCAAGAGGAGAAGATGTCAAGGCCTCTCTTTAACATGGACACCGAAGACCAATCCGCTTGGCAGAAAAGGAAGACATCGTCAGCAAAGAACAAATGAGACAATCGAACCTGTTTACACCTCCAGAAGTATTTGAAGTCGTGGTTCATCGTGCGGGATACCAACACTCCGGAGAATACTTCCATTACTAAGGTAAATAGGTATGGGGACATGGGATCTCCCTGTCTGAGGCCTCGCCCTCTCGGAAAGAAACCATGGAGGTCACCGTTAATGGCTATTGAGTATCTCGGCGTCCGAACACAAGCCATAACTAATTTGATAAATCCTTCCGGGAACTGGAAGGCAAAGAGGACACTTTCCAAGAAGTCCCAATCAACGGTGTCATAAGCCTTGTGAAAGTCTACCTTAACCGCACACTTAGGAAGATACGGATGAAGATGGAACCCCAAAAAGTTCTTGGGCAAGGAGAATGTTGTCCCTAATTCTCCTACCTTTCACAAATGCATTTTGAGATTGACTCACCACATCATTTAACACAACGGCTATTTGATTAGCTAGAATCTTAGTAATAACTTTGTAGATGGTATTACAACATGCAATCGGTCTGAAATCCGAAACGGCACTCGCATTAGGAATCTTAGGCACAAGAGCAAGGATCGTCGCGTTTACCTCTTTAAGGAGTCTCCCGGATTGGAAGAAGTCATGAACAGCCAGCAACACCGAGGGACCAACAATCTCCCGCTTAGATTTAAAAACTCCACAGAGAAGCCATCCGGACCGGGGCCTTGCCCTTTGCAAGGGAGAATAATGTGGACTTGATCACTTCATCCGAGACTGGTTCATTAAAGGCACAAATTTGGTCGTCATCAAGAGGTCGTCGGATAACACGTTTCAGCTCTTCTTGAGACGGCTTAGATAAAGCCTCATGCGGGGATAGCAAGGAAGAGAAGAAATTAACAAACACCGAGGCAAGCACCGAAGGGTCGGATATTACCCGGAGGGATCTTTGATGGAAAGAATTCTATTGATGAGCTGCCTCCTTTTCACCGAGTGATGAAAGAATTTCGTGTTTTTATCCCCTTCTTTTAGCCATCGAATTCTCGATTTATGTCGGTAGAAGGACTCTTCTTGATTCCTTAGTTCAACAAAGACCCGGCGACAACACTTCTCCCTTTCGGCAAGATGAAGATTCATTGGGTTAGATTGAAGGTCAATTTGAACGGCACTAAAGGCCTCTCTTGCCTCTGATGCTCTTCCTGAGATCTCCGAGAAAGCTTCCCGATTGAGGAGCTTGAGGCGAGCCTTCAACATCTTGAGTTTGGATACTAGTTGAAACATAGGAACCCCTCTGACCGACGTATTCCAAACCTGACAGACAATGGTTTTGAAGTCCGGGTGATCCTCCCAAAATACGAAATACTTGAAGGGCTTCCTTGTGCGAGGCGGTTGAAGAACTTTAACCACCATCGGTGAATGATCGGAGATGCCCGGGCTAAGGAATGCCGCCTCAGAGAAGGAAAAATCAACATTCCACTTGTTATTTACCAAAACTCGATCGATTTTCCTCATCTTTCTCGAGCTTCCTGTCGAAGTAGACCACGTATAACGAAGGCCAACAAATCTGAGATCCATCAACTCCGTTTGAGCCAAACATTGAGCAAATTCATCAAAATAGGGATCCGGTTGGTGGAGCCTCCAATTCGGTCGGAGGGGTCTTTGATTGCATTAAAATCCCCTCCAACCACCCATGGCACATCTTGGAAGATCTCATTATAGCGTTGCAGATTTGCCCAAAGCGGTCTACGGCGAACAAAAGAATGTTCTCCATATATAGCGGAGACAGAGTAACTCAGACCAGAATTGTTACACTTAAGACAGCCATGGATTGCTTGATCAGAAATAGAAATAGGACAAAAAGAGACAAGCTCCGGGTTCCACCCAACCCAAATCCTCCCACGAGGGGAGGAGTTATAATTTGCAACCCAATTCCAACCCCTAATAAGGGAGAACGAGATAGAATCAAAAGAGTCTTCTGGAGCTTTCGTCTCGATCGAGCCAATATAACAAAGCTTATTAACCGCAACAAAGCGTCTAATTTCAGCACGCCTTAACGGATCAAGAATGCCCCTAATATTCCAGAATCCAAAAAACATCAAAAAACATAGGATATAAATGGCTTACCTCCTCCTAGAGGTCTTGGAGCCCTTAATAGGCTTCTTCGAATCAGTAGGAAAGGGCGAGTCCTCCAACAGTTTAGCAAGCTGGTCATGAAAATTTGCAGCCAATTGCAGGGGCGGATTGATAGTTGCATTTTCGACAGCCTTCGGAGGGTCCTCATCAGAGGAATCCTCATGAAAACTTGAGTTGCATATATCTTCGGAGCTTTCTTGGACAACCATAGAATAGTCCAATCCAGGATTAGCCACATTAGGTGATTGAACATTTGTAGGGGAATGCAACTCATCCTGAGGGCCTTCTTCCTGATTAGAAGGATCACGTTTCAAAGCCTGGCCATCTTCCGTGATAGGCGATAGACCGAAAGATGCCTTGGCATTAGCCGCCTTTTGAGCAGCCACAGCAGCAGCAGCGGCTTCTCTCGCCGCCTGTTTCTTCCTCATCTTCTTATTCCTTCGTTTCATCTGTTTCCACCCCATCTCAGCATTTTCAGGCTCAACTGGGTCGGTATTGTTAGGATGATCAATCATAAGTTCAGTTGGGCGAAAAGGAGCCATCTGGCGAGAGCTCGATTCCCCAATAAACAGCGATCTATTAGCATTCGCACCAGCAGGAGGATCTGCAGAAACCAGGCCCTGAAGAGGATCATGTGAGTTATCATCATTTTGCTCAGATGAGGCCGGTAAGGCCACTCCTTTCCCCTTGGTAGATACCGAAGTAGGATTAGGATTCGCCTTAGAAGTAGTTTCTGCATGAACCTCCTTAGCAGCCGCTTCAGCAGAAGGAGCAGGAACAGTATTTTTGCAGCTATGGCCAAACATTCCACATTTAATACAAACTAATGGCCTCCATTCGTATTCAACTTCCACCACATCCGTTTTCCCATCAGTAACCAGATCAATAGACTCATACAAAGTTTGCTGAACCGTTATTTCAACACACACGCGAGCAAATGATAGCATGGACATTTGCTCCGTTCTTTGATCGACATATAGAGGCCTACCAACAAAGACTTGCAACTTTGCCAATCGGCGAGCCGACCAAGACGCGAAAGGAAGGTTTCTCGGTCTCACCATATCGGGACAGCCATATGAGTGTCTCTCTTAAGCTCGACTCCCACGCCATTGCTGCAATATAAAGGGAATTCCCGGCCCTTTGTTATGGGACCACCCTCCAGGAGTTTCCTTCTGAAATCCTTATCAGTAATCCACAGGAGAGAGTCCTCTTCCATTGGATAGGACTTCGATCAAAGCCGGTCCCCAAGCTCTCTTGAGGGACTTTTCAACAAGCTTAAACGGTAGTTTCCTACCTATGAAATAGCCAACAAGACAGTCATACAGCTTTGGATCCGCTGCCTGCAGATCAGATTCATCCATATGTATAACTGGTTTGTTGCTTACGATTTGAAGAGGAGAGTATTCCAAATCGTAGCCCTTGTTAGCAGCGCTAGCTACAGACGCCCAAGAGTGGGGAGCATGCTTCTTCGATCCACCCCTTGAGTGGGGTCGAATGGATTTAGATCTACCCCTATAATCCGATCGACCTCTACGAACTACAGAGGAAGGTCATGAAATCGCGATACCAACAGAAGCAGCCGGAGCATTACGATTATCCACAACCAACGAAGGAACATCCGAAGTAGGACGGTCAGTTCTAGGAGAGGAGGGAGTTTGAAAACTCGGCCCCTTATCATTTAACCGGTTCTGCATTGAATCATCCATCACAGCAGAAACTTGCAGACTAGAATTGCAAACCCTAATCCATCGGCCTCACATTAATCCGCAAATAGGAGACATACCAGGGAATGCTTATGAGGGGTTTGTAGAGCATCGAAAGGCGCCTCTTGTCGCCAAGATTCGAGCCCAACAGCCGGTCAAACCGAGCGAAATCAGCAACAGCAGATTCGCAGGAGCAGTGCCAGAATCGGGAGTCTAGAGAGCTTAACACGCCGACACGTTATTTCTCAAAAAACGACTTTGTACTCATTTGTTCACTTTTATTTGATTATTTCACTTTTACCAACCGTCACTTTTATTTGATTGTTTGGAAATTATTAACTGTTCCAATAATCTACCCAGATTTATTTGCAAAGCTTACACACATGTTAAGGTCACCAACTCTTATATGAAATTACCGGTTATTATATGAGTCCACTTACCAATATTTATTTGATTGTTTCAAAACTACCAGCTATTCCTATAATTTACCGACATCTTTCTTGAGTATATATACCCTTTGATAATTTACCAATATTTATTTGTGAAGCTTGAGTAACCAACTCTTATACAATGTTAGGACCTTATTTGAGTTAGTAATCATCGTTTATATGATCGTTTTGGAATTCCAAGTTTTCTCATAATTTGCGAACATTTGTTGGTGGAGCTTAATGGCATGTTATAGCCATCAATTTTATAGGATATTACGTATATTTATCTGAGTCAAATTACCAATGTTCATTTGATTGAATCAAAAATATCAATTGTGCCTAAAGGGCCAGGGAGAGCATTAAATTTTAAAAAGGCCATTATCATACCGTCCATCCAATCAAACATATTCCACTCACAAGTTACATCTAATATGTGAATATAAAATGCTAAGGTTGATTGGTTTTATTATTCCCTGCTCAATTATTTCCTCATGACATATTGCGCCGCCTCTTTTTGTAGTGTCATGTTGTGCTGCTCTTCCTGCAAACATTGGTCATACTGACCGAATTACTTAAATCTAGTGTCTAAATTGTTTCCTTATTTTATTTATTTTATTATTTGATCACTCATTTTTTTGCAACAAATGGTATAAGAGCCGATACTTGAGCAATGACCCACTCCCAATGTGTGTTAGTGTTTAGTGAATATCTCAAGAAGTAATTTGGTGACCAATGTGATTTTTCGAGAAGCCTTCGTGATTTGGTCTAGTGAAAGAGACTGGGGTGATGGTGAGGGTTATTGTGATTTGGTCTAACAATTGGGTGGGTTGAGGGTGTTTAGTTTTAGGTGTGGGTTCAACTCCACACTTTACAAAGAGGTAAATAATATTCAAGCATAGAGTTTTTGCTGCTAATAACATACGTGTAATTCCATCATAACTATTTATACCCTCGACTCATGCTGTATATGGGGGTGGGGTAATATCTTTGTAGTTAAAAGTTTCTAATGTTAATACCGATACTAATAGTGGACAGATTGCCTAGTGCAACATGGTGGTTTTTCCCTTTCTGATTTTGGAAAGAGTTTTCCATGTAAAAATTTATCTATTTTCTTCTCAATTTTTTCTCGTCAAAGATTCGCATTCCTAACATGGCGAAGTGAGTCCTTTAGAGTTGATTATCCCTCTTTTAGGTTTTGCCAATGCTCATGAAAAAACGATCCCAACTTTCATACTTGCAATGTCAAATGCCAACACAAGCATTTGCAATTTTTAACCTGGTTTTCATAAATCAAACGAGTTGGGAGAAACATTGGCTCAAATTGTATGAGTGTGTGTATATATATATATATATATTTTAATTTGATTTTTGCTTCTTGAAGATTAGAGGAAAAAGTTGATGTCATGATTCAAACCCATGGAATATTCAAACTATGCCAAACATATTTTTCCCGAAAAAAAGGTAAACTAATGATACAACTCTTAAAAATCCGTTCCCTGAAATGGATTATTTATCAGGTTTGCCACCGAATTTTCTTTTTCAAAAATATTGTATTAAATGCAGCACTTTTTATATATTCACTTATAAATTACCACAATAAGCTTCTACCCTACAAGATTAATTAATTTAAAGGTGTTAATGAAAGGCCATTGCCCTCGCAGGTCAGTCTAAGTAATTTGGGGCTTTAGTCAACCAACTTTACTTTTTTGTGTCCATACTCTTTGTCAATTTATTAGGGTATGTTTGGTAACCTTATGTTCTCGGAAATAATTTTTGCTCATAAATGATTTTTTTTTGTTTATTATATGAGTTTTTGAGCATTTGAAGGCACTTGGTAACTATCTAAAATTTTTATTCCCGAAATAAAAATGCGGTTGGTAGGACCTTTAAATTTTTTTTTTGTGATTTATAATTTCTTTTAATTTTTAAATATTTTTATTATATTTTTATATTTTAAAATTTTTAATAAATTTATTATATAAATTTATTTTATTTTTAATTATATTTTTATTTTTAATTTTAAATCTAATTTTAGTATATAATTTTATTATATTTTTTAATAATTTCATTATATAATTTTAGTAGATTTTTAATTATTTTATAATATATATTTTAATTTTATTATATAATTTATCATATTTGTAATATAATTTTATTATATTTTGCGACCATTTAGAGGAAGAATAAGAGAAAAGAAAAGGAAAAGAAGAAAAGAGAAAAAAAAAAAACATAATTTGGCGTGATTCGGAGTTGTTCCCATGAACAAAGAAGCAAATTTTTTTTTTTTTTTACTTTTTGATTCTGTTCCAAAATTATTCCAGGAAATAAAAAAAGTTACCAAATGAATTTTTGTTTTTATTTTCTCTAGAACAAAAAAAGAATCGCACCTTGGTTGGCACGTTATCAAACGGATCCTTAGATATTACATGATAAAGTTCTTATTTCTTTATTCTTTTGCTCTTTTGTTACCGGAATATAAAAAGAATAGAAATCCGTTTGGTAATGTCAATTATTTTCTATTCCCCATAATAAAAAGTGGCCGGGAATAAATTTGAAATGGAAATAAGAAGTAAAAAAAGTAACATTTTGTTCCTAGGAACAACTTCTAGAAATAAATCATTCTTTCTTTTATTTTTTCTTTCTTCTTCCTTGGCGCCCGTTGCCCCCGTTGTTTGCCCCTTGCTGCCACGCGTCCTCTCGTTGGCCATTGTCAGCAACTTCGTTGCCACTCATCATCTGCTAGCCATCGTCCGCCGCCGCCGCCTATTGTCGTCCGTCACCCACCGCAGCCTCCGACTGCTAGTGGAGGAAGAAGAAGAGAGGGAAAAAGAAAAATCTAAAAAAAAATCAAAAATTAAAAGAAATTCTATGTCACGTAAAAAACTTACGGGTCATACCAAATGCATTTATGTTCTTTTTCTATTCTCGAGAATAGAAATTTTATGCGATTTACCAAATACGTTATTTTACTTAGAAACTGTTTTAGGGAGTGGAAATAGAAAAAAAAAAACTATTTTTGAAAAGAAATTGTTCCAAGGAATAGATGTCGCGACCTACCCTCGGGAGGGGAGGGAACATGTTTAGGGGTATTGTCTAAAGGATAGGCCTAAGGCCCATGATTGGGCATAAGCTCTCTCAAACCCATGCCCCGCGTGACATTGGGATATTTTTTGGGAATTTTGCACAAAAAGAGTCGCCACTAATCTATTGGGGTCGGCTAGAAACTAAGTGAGACATGGGAGTGTGCCTCACTTCCTACGCAACCAGAGAATCTAGGGTCGGTGACTTGATTACACTAATTGACTAATTAGTGCCCTTTCGGTACCTAATTTTGTTTATTTTAACAAAATGATTTTTGGCAAGCAGTTTGGATTGATTTTATACCTATCTACTAACATGTGAGGTGATCACGCGGGTACACAATCATTAAAATAACAATCATGGCTACCAAACTCTTAATTGCAGTAAAATTAAACGCTTGCAATTAAACATAGATAGATACGCAAATCAAACATATAATCTAATCAAAAGACGAATAAATAAAGACCTAATTATACTAAAGAGGCAAAACATGGCAATTCCTAACCAAACACTACATTTTTGGATTTTCGAAATTTTTTTTTTTAAATTTTTTTAAATTTTTAAATTTTTTTTTAAAATAATGTTTTTGGGGGTCGGACTGGGTCGGGTCGAGTATGACCCGAGTCGACCTGGTCGGGTCCAATTTGACCGGATCGGTTTGGACCGGCTCGCTCGACGGCCCGGCCCGACCGTGTTAGGCCCGACCGTCCCTGGTCAGGCTTAAGTTTCACCCGATTTGGGCCCGAGGGTCGGGCCCAAGCGAAAACAGGAATCGAGTGGGCCAGATCTCTCGACCAAGGGCGCGAGGAGGCGCCGAGAAGGCGCACGCCGGCGACGGTGCCGCCGTGGCCAGGCAGGGTGAATGGCGCGGCTTACCTGGCTGCAACGGCGTCTCTCCGGCGGCCAGGGGCCCTAGGGCTCCACGCGGAGGAGCTTCAAAGGGAGAGAGCCTACTCGGGCATTATGACGAATAAGTGGAGGGCATAGGCGAACCAGGGGGCTTCTGACCTAAACCAGACTCGAGGCGGCAACGGCGGTGACCAAAAAGCGACCAGCAATACACAAGGACCTAATGGGGAACCTACGGAGGCCAAGGCTTGCCCAAACGGACGGAACGAGCCCGCCAGCTCGACTTCAAAAATGCACACCAGGTGTTCGACGGAATACCAACCCGAGTCCGGCGTGAATGGTGGTTCTGAGACGCGTCGGCGGCGGTGGCGGTCACCGGAGGCGTGTCCGTGGCGGTCGCAGCGCGGTTCTCGCCTCCTCCTTGCTCTCTCGCACCTCCTTCTTTCCCTTCTTCTCGTTTTCTCTCCCCTTGTTTCGAGCTCCCTGCTCGCTGTCCTCTGCCTCCTGTTCTCTCTCTGTTCTAGGCTCCGAGGACTAAAGCGGCGGTCGGCAGCTCAGCGCGGTGAAACTGGACGGCGCCGGGGTGTCTCTTGCTCCTCTTGTCCTCCTTCTCTCAATGTTTTGCTCTCTCTCCGGTTCTCCCTCTCTCTTTTTTTTGCTGCTTTTTTTTCTCTTTGCTTTTCCATCGTTCGGCTCGCGCGCGTGCCCTCGGCTAACCAACTAGCGGACTCTGACCTGAAGATTGCGCGCCGCCCGCCCCCGCGGATCCTGTCCCCTGCAGCCGCTTCGCCCCTGCTTTCGGCTTCGCCCATTCCCCGTGCAGACAACAGCCGAGGGAGATGACAAAGATGCGGGCCGGGCCGAAAGGGTGAAGGTGGCTGGGCCGCGCAAGGGAAAAAGAAAAAGGAAAAAGGGAGGGGTTGGGCCGAAGGTCCACGCGGGGAAAAGAGAAGAGGAAAAAGGGGCAGGCCGGGCCAAGGCCGAATCCGGCCCGACTCGACCCCCGCGGCCCCCTTTTTTTTGTTTTGTTCGGTTTTTTTGTTTTTGTTTTTGTTTTTGTTTTTTTTTTGTAGTGCTTGAAAATAAAAATTAGGTGTCAACAATAGAAATGTTACCAAACATACTCTTATTAGCAACTTGCCTTTTCTCATCGACAACTAGCACATTGCTTCTTGGTCTTTCGAGGGGTCATATGATAATTTCAACTTTTCTTAAAGAAAGAAAGGGTTATTCTTTTACTTAATTTCTATTTTTTTACTGTTGCAATTTCTATTTTTTTACTGTTGCAAAAGATTAGGGCTTGTTTATTTTAAGACTAAGCATATGACTGTTAAAAATCTAAAATGTTATTGAAGTTTAAAAATGAAAAGGATTACATACAAAGTTACTGCCAACATCATACATTTTAAAAGTTTTAAGGTATTTTGATTTGAAAAAAAAAAAAAGAGAGAATAAATGTGAGCGTGTCGCAAAAAAAAGAAAAGATTAAAAAAATTAATCTAGACACACCATAAATGACTTATAGATAATTATAATTTGACAGGAATGACTACGGAGGCCATCGCTTTGGCAATAATTTATAGCTAAGGAGCAATAAAAATATTTGCTTGTGGGCAGTGGGAGAGAATTGTGAGGATGAAATGCCATGCATGCAACTATCTAATCTAAATCTTTCAATATATTGGATATTCCTCCTCTTGAATATGCAGATTTCCAGGGTTCCGTCTCGCAAAATGCGAAATACTATTATGCGTAAGTAAATTTGTAATAGCATTGGTAACTTTCAAAACCTTGTCAATGACTAAATGTTGATCGGCAGCTTATTTAGCTGATAACAAATTAGTAAGTTACTCCACAGTTTTGTAATAGTACCAATATTTATTTGTACTTCCAAAATTACTAGTTGTTTTCATAGTCTATCAATATCGATTCATGTAACTTACTTACGTATTAAAGATGCTAACTTTCGTCTCCAAGGCACACGTGACATCCCTCGAACTAGCCCCTTTAGCCTTCCCACTGTCGTCCTTCTCATGGACAACTTGGACAGTGTTGGTGACAGCGGAGTTGGAAGCCACCGCCGCAAGAACGTCGCTCTGATGCTACTTGTCTCGCGGGCTAATACTTTAGATCGTGAACTTAAATAAGCCATGCTTGACCTAAGTAAGCCTTACTTGCTTTCACTCCGACTCTCAACTCAAGGAAAGACATGTCGTATAATGATGATACAGGCTTCGGCAAATAACAATTTACAAAGAGAAAAACAGTTCCTCAATAACCAATTAAGCATTAGTAAAATCTTGATAATAATTTTTTAAATTACTAGCCACGTGCACTAATTATTTTGCACGTTGTTAACTTAGTAATCGATAAAAATATATTGGCAAACTATCTATAGTATTGGTAATTTACTAACCAAGCTTGTGAAATGCCAAAGAAATTGCAAACTTACAAATTTAATGGAATTTTGATAAATTTCTAGTAGGTAGGCATATTATTAAAATATCAAAGAAGTTAGTAATTTTAATTTATTGAGATGTTTGTCACTTTTTGGCAGTCTGGTACTTCACTAAAAATACTCGGAAATTTTGAAAGAAATTGGTAACTTATAAGGGGTGCATGACAACCATTCTTTCCGAAATAGTTTCAAACGAAATAGATTGTTATATTTCTATTTCTGAAGAGTTTCTAAGCAAAAATAACCGTTTGATAATGACACAAAATTTCTACTCTAAAAATAGAAATTCGTTTGATAACGACACAAAATTTATTCCTTTTGGACGGCGGTGGACCAATGATCGGTAGGGATAGATGGCCGGCGGTCGGTGGCGGCGGCGTGGGGCCGGCGGCGGCGATCAACAATCGGAGGGCGGTGACGGCGGCGTGGCAAAGTGGTGGCCGACGATCAAGCGGCAGCGCGGCGATTGGCGGCAACCGGCAATCGGCGGGCGATTGGCAACCAACGATGGCGGCGGGGCCAATGGTCGGCGATTAGCGACCATCCACCGATGACCGGCGTGGCGATTGGCGGCAAAGAACCGACAGAACCTAAGCGAGCGACCGGGCAACCAATGGCGGTGGTGGCGGGGGGCGGGCCATGTTGGCGATCGCGACTGACCACGACGGTGGTGGTGGCGGCGGCGGGCGGGGAGGCCGCGGTGGCGGCCGCGGCTAGCAACCGACGACCACCGGCGACTAGCGGCGACGCGAGTGACTCCGACGGACGATGGTCGGCGGCGACGAATGAATGACCGATTGACGAACAATGAGAAATTTTTATTTCGATTTCTATTCCGGAAATAGAGAAGTAAAAATTTTAATTTTGATTTCTCTTCCAAACCTATTTCGGAATATAAATCTATTCAAAAATAGAAAAACCGAATATGTTTATCAAACAAATTTCTCTCCCGAAGCAGTGCAGAAACAGAAAAACTATTTCAAACAGAAATTTTGATTATCATGCACCCCTAAGTCTCAATAGCATTAGAAATTTACCAACTTGTGAAATTTATCACGTGGAAAATTTTTCTGATTTTTCAATGACGGGAATCCAAACCTCGTCTCGAAAGCTGGGGCAATTTTGGCTTTTTCCTAGCTCCCTTCCGTTGCGCACTTTGTTTAGCCACATCTTTATTATTATTTTTTCCCTCATCAACTAATAGCATTTAATTTTATTGTCTTCTTTTTTTTTTAAAAAAAATTACGACTTTCTATTTCAATCATTTCTCATCGACCCATAGCATTTGATGTTATGTTCTTCTTTCTTTTTTAAAAATTACGACCTGCTGTTTCATCCATTTCTCTTCTCAACCCATGGCATTGATTTTTCCTATAACTACTCCATTATTCCTCTTTACGTGTTGAGGCGGCAGAGAGAGAGAGAGAGAGAGAGAGAGAGAGAGAGTAATAAATAAATAATTTGTGCAAAAGAGAAATGAAAATAGAAAAGCAACAATATAATGCACGGAACGTGATGGCTGTATGTATTAAGAAAGTTTAATTTTTCGGCTTCCGCAACTGGGGCTTTGCAACTGCAAAGGGGCCAGCAACAGGGAATGGTGAAGAGGGCATAGAGAGTAAGCAATGTTTGAATCCTCGACTTCCACAACTGCATGCGGGTTTCATCGACCAGAGCATTTGATTTCATGGTCTTCGTGGTAAAAAATTATGATTTTCGGTTCAGACCAGTCTCTCTCTCTCTCTCTCTCAGTCTTGAGAGATTATGTATAATAAATGAATTATTTGGGCAAAAGAGCAGTCAAACTTGGAAAGTAATACCTGGGCTTTCTCGCACGTCCTGCCATAATCACCTTCTTCGCACGTCGGCCCTGCAATAGGGAACGGCGATGAGGGTAGCGAGAGAATAGCATTGGATTCCGTGGGTTCCTTACATGGGGCCCGCAACTGCAGGCGTTGTATATAAATATATGGTCAACGTTTGCGAGTGAATATAATAATCAGGGATTTGTGTGAAATGAAAGGTGCGGAAGGGCAGTCTGGCAAGAATCATTTTTGTGATCTCATTCACTGTAGATTGGTGGACCTATACTCACCGCTCTTGGGCTCTCATCATTGACAGTGAAATCGCATCTAACATTCTTATAATTTTTTCTATATTTAAATGGTATTTCGGGTTTTGACGGGAAAGCAAACGGTTCACTTTTATTTATTTATCTTTTTTCTAGCACTTTTATTTTTCTAAAAAGCCAGAAAACAAACAGGTCTTACTGCTGTTGTAATTGTCTAATTCCCCCGGCAAGCCCCGTTACAATGGTAAAATTTCAGAGGAACTGCTAATTTACTAATTCACATAAAAGTTGAATTTTTTTAAGTATGTAGTTATTCTTCTAATAGTTTAGTTGAAAATCAAATTAACAGTCACGCTGTTTTCTTACTAGCGATAGCATAAACTTACCAATAATTTTATAAATCTACCGACAGGAGAAAACCTAGACTGGACCTTACAACCGCGCCGAAAGCTGCGCAGTTTTGGCCTTTTGCTGAATTCTGTTCCGTATGCCACTTACTTAGCCACATCTTCGGGTTTTTTCCTCATTAACAAAGAATTACGCCTCTTCTTCGGGTGCACCCCAGACACGCCCCCAGCGCCCAGAGAGAGAGAAAGAGAGAGAGAGATCTGCTAACCTAAGCACGCTGCCGACTGCCATGGCGAGCTCAGATGCAGGAACGTCGTGGGGAAGTGAATATCAAGTGTTCTTGAGTTTCAGAGGACCCGATACTCGCTCGGGATTCACAGATTTCCTCTATCATTCTTTGACCGATGCTGGAATCCGCGTCTTCCGAAACGACGAAGAGCTCCGTGTCGGCGAAACGATCGATGGATTGCTTATGCAAGCCATCAACAACTGCAGGATCTACATACCCATCTTCTCTCCAAACTATGCTTCGAGCCTGTGGTGCCTCAGAGAGCTCTCGCAGATCGTGACGAACACCTTAAAATCAGAAGGTAATAAAGAGATCCTACCTGTTTTCTACGACGTCGAACGTGATGATGTCATACTGAATACTCCGTTATATCGCGGTGCCCTGCTCAATTTGGAGTGCAAGAAGAAATTGAGGAATGAGCAAGTAGATGCGTGGAGACAGGCTCTTATGGATGTTCGTGCGATAAAAGGGTGGGAAGTGAAGAAGTACAAAAGGTAAGCCAGCTGCTTTCAAGATGCTTGTTTCCCAATTTCCCTTCAACACTTATGTCATGGATGCAATAAAAACCAGTATGATTGAGGTGGGACTTCTGTTATCGTAATACTAAATGATGAACTTGCCCTACAATTTCAAATGCTTAGATATTCACACATCTATTTTTGCACGGAAGTCATTCATACATGTTGGGATGTTAATGTCGAGGTGGACCCTTGGAAGATCACTTCTAGATTGTTAAGATCCAATTATTTATCCGATTAGTACGTTGTCTATCCGATACTTGAATAACATCACTTCTAGTTAGGTAATCATGATTTTGCCTTTTCCCCGCTAAAATGGTTTTCGTTTGTGGCAGCGAGGGCGAAGTGATAAAATTGTTGGTTGAAAGAGTCATCCAAAAGCTAAAGACAAAACAGAAATCGGTGATTGAACGTTTGGTTGGAATTGATGATCGGATATCAGAAATAAGCAACTTATTAGACATTAACTCCAGTGGGGTACGATTCATTAAAATATATGGCATGGGAGGTATCGGTAAAACGACTCTCGCCAATGCCGTATTCAAACAATTTTTTCCTCATTTTGGAAACAGTTGTTTTGTTAAAGATGTTCGAGCTAAGTCGTCAAGAACTAATGGCTTAGTTGAGTTGGAAAAAGAGTTATTAGAAAAAATTGGTCATCCTACAGGAACAAGGAACATAGATGAAATGAATTATGGAGTAAAGAGGACTAGAGAAGCACTTTGCAATGAGAAAGTCCTCATTGTGCTCGATGATGTTGATAATAGGGAACAAGTGGAGAAATTAATTGGAAATAGTACTTTGTGTTCAGGATCTAGAATATTGATAACAACTAGAGATGAAGGAGTTTTGCCAACCAATACATCCAACTATCCAGTTTTAAATTATGAAATGGAGGCGATGAGTACTAATCATGCCATTGAGCTTTTTAGTTGGCATGCATTCAATAAAGACTCTCCTTCACCTGGTTACAATGATCTCTCAAGGGAAATCGTATCTACTACTGGGAGACTTCCATTAACTCTTGAAGTAATTGGTTCATTCCTCTACCGGAAAGTGCGAGGACTATGGATAGAGACATTGCATGAGTTAAAAAAATCACTTCCCAAGGATGTTTTTACGAGGTTGAAGATCAGCTATAATGCCTTAGATTTTGAGCAGCAAGAAATTTTCCTTGATATTGCATGCTTTCTTATTGGTGAGGATAAGACAAATGCAGTTTACATGTGGAGAGACCTTGAACTTTCCCCGGATTATGGAGTTGATGTCCTCATTCGCATGTCTTTGGTAAAGATTGTGGAGAACAATAAGTTTTGGATGCATGATCAACTTAGAGATCTTGGACAGGAAATTGTTCATCTAGAAAATCCAATAGATCTCAGAGCGCGGAGTAGGATATGGACTTGCAGGGAGGTCCTCGATGCAATAAGAGCAAAGGAGGTAAAGCACTTCTAAATAGAACTAATAGATAAAAGTTCCTCTACACTGAGGATGCTCTATCTACTTCCTTTCTTTTTATAATCCTTTTCCTCTTTGAAATAGAATACTGTCATCACTCACTTCCTGTTCTCATTTGCAGATGGACTGGAATGTTCAAGGACTATCTCTTGATTCATATGCACAAAGGTTTGATGATAACGTTGTTCTAAGTAAAGAGATTGGAACGTTTCAGCGTCTAACGTTCCTTAAATTACTCAGAGGAACCTTTGCAGGCGACCTAGCAAATTTTTTTCCTAACTTAAGATGGATTTCTTGGTATTTTCCTCCGCAAATCAATAAATGGACGAACATGTACCTAAAGAATGTTGTCGTTCTTGAATTTACAGGGATTGGCTTGTTAGATGATTCGAGATTGCAGGGCTTAATCGAGGTGTGTAATATGCTCATTTCTATTTCCATTTTCTTTGAAAGTGAAGGTTGGTTGTTTGTCCATTGAATGTTGCATTCATTTTGACAGAGGGCAAGAAAATTGAAAGTTCTCTCTCTTAAAAGTTGTCACTGCATAAAAGAAGCACCAAACTTCTTTGGATGCTTGAATTTAGAGAGGCTTGCTTTTGAAGATTGTTCTAATTTGAAGAGAATGGACAGCTCTATTGGGAAATTAAAGTATTTGATTGACCTAAAGATTGATGGCTGCTTTTGTCTTAAAGAGTTGCCTGAAGAAATCGGGGACCTAGTGAATCGAAGTACTTCTTTGTACAACGGTGTAAAGTAAAGAAACTCCCAGATTCCATATGGAAGTTGAAATCACTACGCGAATTGCATTTTTCAAATCACTTTGTTGCATTCGTTTCAACAGATTTATGGGAGTTACCTAGGGCCATTGTAAAGCTTCAAGAGCTGGAAGTGCTTCTAGTCAATAGTTTCAATTTAAAAGGTCAACTTCCTTTTAGCATCGGAAATCTGCCCTTTCTAAGGATTCTAAATCTATCAAATACCTGTGTTAGTGAAGTTTCAGAGACCATTAGCATGCTCCGTAACTTGAAAAGGTTGGAGTTGATGGCATGTCATTATATTCAAGAGTTGCCAATGCTCCCAACAAGTTTAACCCATCTACGAGTGTCATCTGCATCGTTGCGAGCAATCCCGAATCTTTCTAACTTGAGCAATTTGGTTGAGTTGGATCTAAGTATAGTGGAGAAGGATGAGATAAACTGGTATGGGAGTTACACTTGTGATTGGCAAGTACCCCAGCTGTGTTCGAGGTTGTGAATGTGGAAAAACCTAATAGCATCCAGCGTGAGGAAACTGTCACGTACTGTCTAGTTAGAGCAAACTATTTCCATCTTAAAAAAGATGACTGAAATATGGACGGAAATATCAATTTTGCAGGCAGAGAAAGAGAGTAGAATGGCAGGGGCCTGGGCACGAGACCAAAATTGTTTTGTGGGTCATGTGCTACTAAGAAAATCAGAGCACTAGAGGAAATTTCTTTTCCCCCTAATTTTGCTTCCATGTTCTAATAGGGAACTGAATTTTATTTACTCTTCTGTCTCGATGAGTTATGGTGGATTGGGTGGTTATTCAAACTGGCTAAGCTAAGCTTGGGACTTCACAATGTCCTTGCTCCTGTTGCTCCTGCTGAGCGACTTCCCTTTTCTGCTAGCTCGAGTTGATTGTTTGGAATGGACCTTGTAAACCTTTCGGCAACTATCCTCTCTTGGCAGAAGCTACGCCTTGATAATTTCAATTTAATTGTGTCCCTCTCTCTGAACCTGGCCAATTTGTCAGCTTTAGCTGTCTCTAATCTCCAGTGCAAGATATTTCAACTCATGGGCTTCAAGTTCCACATCTAATGGAGTTGCTTGTCGAAAGGCGGGTACCCCTTGAGAGATTCAGGCTATCAAGCATGAGGAAGGCAAAAAATGTCCAAGTGAGATACTATCTGAAGCTAGTTGAGATCCAACTGTCTCAGGTGTTCAAATCACTGGATGCATTGTCTATTGAGTTGCGCGAGTCCTTCGGAAGGCTACTCTATGTGGGGGAAGCAGGGCATGATAATAATGATTCTTCTAATGAACATTAGTTGTGACGGGAGACTAAACCTTCCATTGAGAGTCTTATATAAGTTGCAGATTCTCACGTTGCTTGGAAGCAGGGTACATCAGAATCAGGGGAACACTTCAACCTTAAGAAATGCCATTATACGCAAAGACTTGGTGGTTTGTCAAACTTGAGAATCTCATTTCTTTACATATCCGTGACAGCGATGGGCTACAGGTAGTCAAGGGCCCTGATGACCTAGAGTTTTTGAATAGTTTACAAGTTCATGGATACGGATCATCGGAAAGGTTAATTGATGTAACAAGAACCCGACTGCCAAATCATAGCCTGGCTTGTATCTCCGTTGCAGGAAAGACTTTTGGTGCTTCCTCGAGTCCTACAAGCACCATAAGGTGAGTCTGACTGAACATCTGTCTCTCTCTCTCTCTCATATTAACATTTGATTAACTGAAAAAGAGAGATTTGGTATTTCAGTTATTGTTATAGGAACAATAAAGATATCATCGACAAGTAAAGATGCATTCAAATTGATGCCACTTGCTCTAACAACGATATCAATTTTGACATACCTGCAAGAATTATTTTCTCAATTGTGTTTTCTCATTATCCTTTTTTGGTTTCCCCTCACCTTTTTCCCCTTTTTCTTTCCTTTTCGTCCATAATAAAGTTTCAAAATAAATTGGTATCAAAATAAGCGGAAGAACTTCATTAATCCAGAAGAAATGTCATCATTCTGTTCTTATTATTACCAAGTGTCTTTTATGTTCTGTCCGCCTTTTCAAGTGGAGTCTATCCGAGCTTCGTTCATCTTCGTTTTTCATCTTTTGATAGGTAGGAATTTCATTTTTCTCAAGTGCTTCAAGTTCGCTCTAAGGATTCATTGTTTCTAGAGTACATAATCATAGTTTAAAGCCAAGTACGTTGGTTTGCCATGCCTTAGCGGGTGGCCCCAAATTCATTATTTCGGTCTATTCGTTCAGATAGCCTGGATGGGAGGCTTGATGATTTTGCTTAGTTTCTCCGACTCGTGTGTTTGTTATTGATGGTCTTAGTGTGAAACTAGTCTCATTTTGTTGGAACCGAAGCCCACCGTCCTAAGATCGTCCCCCCATTTTTTTGGCCAATTGATTTAATAGCCATTGTTGATCATTTTGATATATATGTTATTATTTAATGACCCCAAGTGTTATGAATAGTTTTTGATTCCGTCTTCTTGTTTAAGGCAATTGATATATTCATCTTCATGCCATCTGCTGGCCCGGTGTTTGCGGCCTGTAACTGGGGAATTTTGGCTTAAGTGGCTTTTCGATATCCTTGCTTGTGCGTTAAGTCAAGTGTCATAATTATTCTATATTGTGTTTCCCTTTTAATAATGCATTTCGAATGATTTTCTTTTGGTATATGAAGGTGGTACGCTGCTGTCCAGACCATGGACAGCCGGCGTCTCTATCCCTTTGACGTCATTAAATCCTTTGTGCAAGCTCCGAGGCAACTCTCACGGTTCCTCATGTCTCGTGGACGCATCGGGATGAGTTTTGAATGTTTTAATGTCATCATCAAGTTCAAAGAATGTGTCGACGCCCGCTGCTCACACTGGTAGGCGTACTGGATACGGTTGATTTCTCGTGCCTTTGATTTCATCTCGCCTCCTGGGTTGGCCTCTGTTGGCCCTCATGATCCATGGACTCGTCGGGATCGCCTCGGGCTATTTCAGATCCATTTTTACACTAAAAGAGAGGTGAGCGCACGCTGTCCAGGTCAAGAAGTGGCTGGAAAGCGGGCCTTTGACTCTTGTCCCGGCTTTGAGAAGGGCTCCGAGTGATCCCAGTCCCCCCTTTTGCAAGTTAGCATCATTTCCGTGTCGTTTTGCATGCTTGTAACATCTTTTATTCAAGTTCTAGCCTTGTATTTAGTTTTTTTGCTCATTTATACCTATTTAGCTCAGTTTAGATCCTGAATTATTTTTATCATTATAAAAAGGAAAGGGATAAAAAATATTTTTAAAAAAATGCATTTAAACAATATTGCATCGTTGGACTTGTTGTAATTTGGCTCAGTTTCGTTCTATTTAGTTTAATATTTGTGGCGTCATCAACGAGTTTAGGAAATGTGCATTCCTTTGTCGCGGATGGACTCCACTTAAGCTCGCTCACGGCTTCTTTCTCTCTAGGTTACGGTATATGTGCAAGAGGAAGTAGAAAATGAAGCTCTCAAGTTTTCTCTATTTCACTCTACGGAAGTCACGGCCGAATGGAGGAGATGAAGTGGAGTGTCCGAACCCCGACGCACTCTTCCTTTTGCCCCTTTTATAGAGCCACGTTTGAACCTGCCGCTTTCCCTCTATTTCCATTGCAAGTTTCACATTTTTTATTCCGGTTTTACCCTGCAATTTGCAGCGGGTCTGACTAGCTCATTTACCTTTTGGATGATCTCTTCTAGCTGGTGAAATGCTTCGGCTTTTTCTTGTACATTTCTGTCCCGACCCTCTCGAAGCAGTCCTGATGTATGTCCGGGGGGGACAGATTTAGGGGTAATGTTGAGCAGGTGTAAACGGTCCTGATATTCGAGATTCTCTCCCTCATTCAACGCAAGTTCTCCAAAACCTTTATCTCGTGTAGCGTTGAAAGGTTCTTTTGATTTGATTCTATGAATTCTATTCTATCTTGAAATCACCACTAGCCTAGTTATCTAAATAGTGCCATTTTGATACTTGAATTTGATTATGTGTTGACTAGGTGTCTCATACGATCTTTGCCAAATTATGAGTCCTAAAGTCCCTTTTCACTAAATATCGATGCAAGATTGTTCATTTGATCTTGATTCTAGAGTGAATTCAACTACACAAATGAAGATAAACGAAGCACAACATGAAAGCGAATGTAAGGAAATCAAAACAACACATTCAAGCGATAATAGACAAGTAAAAATAAAGTGCAGAAAGTAATCGGATACAAGTTATACAAAAAATATTACATGGCTTTATTTTAAACCCTGAGCCCTGATCCCCGTGAGCTTGACTCATACAAGTCGAGTAAAGAATATGCAAGCCTCATTATTAAGTCTGGAGACATAATCCATGAGCTAATTCTTACCAGCGAAATCAAAGTCCAATATCGAAAACCGAGTCTTTATAACTCGGTGATAGGATATGGATCATACGGACGGTATCTGATGGGCAGAACCTAGCATCTATTCAAAAAACCAGTTTCCCTTTTGTTGCAATCCTAAGTCTAAGCTAACCTAAAACATTACTACTTCACTTGAAGAGGTTTTTCTAAACTATGGAACTAGGCTTAAATGAATTTATTCAAACTAAACCTATCCCTCGAATTATTCAAACTACAAGACTAAATATAGCCTAAATAAAAATTTAGAATACAAACTATGAAAGTAATCCTAAGCTTAATGGTATCTAATGACCTCTCTAAACTCCTCTGAATTGAAGCCATTGTTCTCCCACCATCACATTGTAGCCGTTTCTGATCCACATTCAACAAAACCAGCAATTAAACATTGAGAAGTACAATCCACACTGAGCAAGTCACAATCATCAATCAAAGCAAGCAAATGGAATCAATTCACACTTAATGAAAAGTCAAAGATAAATCCCCTGTTTTTCTACAAACTGACCATTATATTCTTACGTCCTAGCCTAATCAACTGATTTCGCATTTTATTGATTCCCATGGATTTGCATCTTAGGACGTCCACTTTGATTCATTAGTGGACAACCTTTCGAGATAAGGACCAGGAAAAAAAAGGGAAAATTACCAAAATGCCCCGGCTGGTCAAATTTTCCCCTGTGCCTTTATTTCACCTACCAAACCAACATGGAAAATTATGAAATTTCACTCATTGGAAATATCGGGGTGTCTCCTAAAACTTTCTAGTTCATCATTTCTTTCAGATTTGGCCCACATTTTTATGTAATTACAGAAACAGCTCAACAGGTCAGATTGATTCTGAAATTTGCCCTGTACGTGAGTCGGTACCTTGGAAAATCAGCTGACTTAGAAAATCGATCCAAAAAATTATGAAATTTATCTTGTTTGAAAGATTAAGAAATCCTATTAAAAAAATTTTAGTTTATGACTTTTCTATAATTTTACGTTAAGGCCTTTTAATTTCCAAAGTACCAAGACATGTTCATGAGGACTCTGACATCAGACTTTCCAATCAGTTTTCCAGGATTTAGATCTAGATTTCAAGGTGAATTAACCTTGCAAACGATGTCCAATTTTTTCACATGATCTATCAAATTGAAGCTCAAGACGTCTTCTTCAATTCATTATTTGATAATTTTCTATAATTCTTCCATTAACTAGGTTAAATCACCTAATTAACAGGATCGACTAGTGGACTCCGAACCTAGAACGTTCACGACATGCTTGAATCAATCAATGAGCATTCTGTTACGAAATCGCACGTCGATTCCACAAAAAATAATGCTTGCAAACAATTTACCAGACATAATATAGTAATAAAAGAATAGAATCAGATGAACACGTCAGAAAATTTATTATCGAAATTCACCCAAACCTGGGCTACGTCTTTGCGCAGAGGCACTCTGCGAATCCACTAGACTTAAAAAAAAAAATTGGAATACAACGATGATCTTCTCTCAAGATCGAGTACAAAAAGATTGAGAACCCTCATCAAGAAAAAAACTCACTTTTTTCTTCTCTCTTTTTCTTGCCTCTCTATTTCCTTTTTTAGCGTCTTGACGGCTAGGGTCTTGTCATCGCTAATATAAAGGTATCACTTTTAATCTAAAAGCAAATCTGATAGAAAAGACAAAACAACCCCTAAAAACAAATATTTGGTTTCATCTATAACGATCTCCCACTTGAAGATAAATATACCCAAGTACCAAGCAAATTTGCATCCATCTTCTTCAAAAAATAGTAGTTAAAAAACTTGTGCCTCTACGATACTCGTCATCAATCAACATGGAGTAATACCAATGATAGTAGTACAGAAAATATGCTTCTCTCTGTCTACTACCTTGGTCATCATGTCAGTTGGATTCTTCGAGCCATCAATCTTCTGTAGTTTTAACTCATTATCTTTCAATGCTGACCTGATAAAGTGATAATGCTTCTTGATATGTCTAGTTCTTGAGTGACAAGCTGCATTCTTTACTAAGTGCACTGCATTTTAACTATCACTCCACAGTGTACTGACTGACTGTTTTCGATGTAACTCCTCCATATAATCTTGTAACCACATGATTTCCTTGGAGGCTTCTGTGATCGCCACGTATTCTGCCTCTGTCGTCGATAAAGCTACTACTTTTTGTAGTTGAGATACCCAACTCATTGCTGTACTTGCAACTGTAAAGACATATCCAATGGTACTCTTACCACTATCTCGATCACCCGAATGATCTGCATTTACATAACCCTGCAACTCTAGAGATGTACCACTATAACAAAGTGAGTAATTGGAAGTACCTGCTAGGTATCTCAATATCCATTTTATTGCATTCCAATGCTCTCTGCCTGGGTTCTGCATATATCGACTCACAACTTCCACTGCATGTGCAATGTTTGGTCTCATGCTCACCATGGTATACATCAAACTCCCCACTGCTGATGCATATGGAACTACCACCATCTCATCTTTCAAAACCTGAGCGCTTGGACACATATCCTTGAAAAGTTTGAAGTGACTCGCTAGAGGAGTTACAACCGGTTTTGCCTTATCCATGTTAAATCTCTTTAACACCTTGTTCACATAGTCTTCCTGCGACAACCATAATTTCTTATTTTTCCTATCCCTAATGATTTTTATGCCTAAAATATTCTTGGCCTCTTCCAAATCTTTCATAGCAAACTGTGATGATAACATCTTCTTCACTTCTACGATTCTTTTCATATTGGAACTAGCCACTAGCATGTCATCCACATATAAAGAAAGATATACAATGTCATCATCATCATACTTACGAAAATAAACACAGTGATCAAACTCACAGTGTGCAAATCGTTTTTCTTGCATGAAACCATCAAATTTTAGGTACCATTGCCGTGGAGCTTGTTTCAAGCCATACAAGCTTTTCTTCAAGTGACATACCATGTGCTCCTTACCTTTGACTTCAAAACCGTTAGGTTGTTCCATGTATAATTCTTCATCTAAGTTACTGTGTAAAAACGTTGTTTTTACGTCTAACTGCTCAAGATGAAGATCATCCACTGCAACTATACTCAGCAGAACTCTAATTGATGTCATTTTCACTACAGGTGAAAATATCTCAGAGTAGTCGATCCATTCTTTTTTAGAAAAGCCCTTGACTACAAGTCTCGCCTTGTATCCAATACTACCATCTTCATTTTTAATTATGTACACCCATTTGTTTAATAAAGCTTTTTACATGTGGGCAACTTGGTCAACTCCCAAGTTTTGTTTCAAGTAACGAGTTCATCTCGTCTTTCATAGCACACTCCCACTGCAAGTGAGATGTGTCTGCCTTTGCCTCATCGTAAGTCTCCGGTTCTCTTGAATCTGTATATAAGACATGGCTCAGAACAATATTAGCTGATGGATCAAAAATTACCTTTGGCTTTTTTACACATGTAGACCTTTTCAAGACAGGTACTTCAGGGTCGTTCGTTTGCTCCAAATCACTGTGTTCCTCTTGAACTACCTCTTCACTGATAATAGGCTCATCTTGAACCTCTCTTTCAAGTGCACTTTGATATACTTGAAACATCTTCACGGGCATTGTGTCTAATTTAACATATTCTGATTGTACTACCTTCTCATGCTCTGTCTCTGTCTGACGATCCTTGTACATCTTTTCTTCATGGAATACCACATTGCGACTGCGGATGACTTTGTTATTCTCATAATCCCAAAGCCTATAGCCATACTCATCGCCACCGTATCCGATAAAGACGCACTTCTGGGACTTAGCATCAAGCTTTTTCTATCATCCTTGTCAATCAAAGCATATGCAATACAACCAAACACCTTTAGATGAGAATAATTAATCTTTTTACCTGACCACCATTCTTGTGGTATTTCTCCATCCAACGCACTAGATGGACTTCTGTTGATAAGATAAACAGCTGCATCAACTGTGGCAGCCCATAAGTGTAGCGGGAGACCCGCGTGTAGCTTCATGCATCTCGCACGTTCTAGAATAGTCATGTTTATTCTTTTAGCTACACCGTTTTCTTGAGGAATTTTAGGAACAGTCTTTAGCCCGTGTATGCCTTCTCGACTCAGATATTCTGCAAATTCCTTACTTGTGTATTCTACACCATTATCAGATTTCAGAGCTTTAATCTGGTAACCCGTCTCTTTTTCTACCATGGTCTTCCACATTCTAAACATCCCGAATACTTCTGATTTTTCTCTAAAAGTATAGACCCAAGTCTTCCTTGTCACATCATCAATGAATGTGACAAAATATCTCTTACCACCATGAGAGAGTTCCTAAGCAAGTCCCCATACATCAGTATGAACCAACTCTAGCTTCCGGCCTTTATTTTGTCGCACATTCAATTGAAAACTAACAGCCTTCTGTTTTCCATAAATACAACTCTTACAAAAATCTAACTCAACTTTTTGCAAACCTGGAAGTAATTTCCTCGAGTGTAACTACTTTACATCTTTTTCATCAAGATGTCCCAAACAATAATGCCAAAGAGTAGACACATTATCTATAGCCATTGTAGTTGCAATCATATCATTGATATTGTCTCTTTGGAGAAGGTAAAGTGTACATGTACGCTTTCCCTTTGCTACTACTCATACCCCTGAGGTTATCTTCCACTCTCCGCATCCAAAGGTTATTACCAAACCTTCTTCGTCAAGTTTATTGGTTGAAATCAGATTTTTCTTTAATTCCGGAATATGCCTAATTTCATGCAAAACTAGACGTCCTCCACCTGAGATGTTCACAATCACGGTTCATTTCCCAACAATGGGACACATGTGGCTGTTTCCCACAACCACTTGTCCTAAATCTCCACTAGCATAATCATCAAATATGTCTCTTTGCGAGGTGCAATGAAAAGAAGCACCGGAATCAATAAACTATTTATCTGTCGCCAAGTCAAACCCTGCAGACAAACACAAGTTATCTAGCAAAGATTCATCGGTAACCACATTAGCTCCCTGATTCTCATCTTGTTGCTTCCTTTTGTAGGCTTCACACTGAAACCTCCGGTGTCCGGTTTTGTGACAAAACCAACACTCATCTTTTGCAACCTGTCTCTTACCCCTTGATTGTGATCTACCACGCCCGCTGAATTTTCCTCTACTTTTACTTCTTCCACGGTTCTCCATTGCGAGTGCCGTTGAAGATGTAGATGCAGAAAAATTATCTCCACCGAGACTTTCCTTCGCATCTCTTTATCCATGATACTACTCACAGCATCATCAAGAGTTAAATCATTTTTCATGGTGCTCGAAATTTCCAGCACTGGGGTATTGTAGCTTTCTGGAAGAGAACATAAAAATAATAAAGCTTGAAGCTTCATATCTAAATTTATGCTTGCAGATTCCAATTGACTCATGACCTGCGTGAAACTATTAATATGCTTTGCCACAGAATCTCTATCAGATAACTTCAAATTAACCAGTTTCTTTAGCAAAAATACCTGATTTGATGTGGACGGCTTTTCATAAATATTCGTTAGAATATCCATGGCTTCTTTTGCAGTTTTTGCTTTCGCGATGTGGTACCCTGTCTTTTTCGTCAACCCTAGACGAATCACACCTAATGCCTTTCGATCAAGAATTTTCCATTTGGCTTTTGCTGTCGGATCCACTCCCGCCATCTCGGGTTTCCAACCCTCAAGTGGTGCATAGAGATTTTTTTGATAAAGATAATCCTCTATTTGTAGTTTCCACCATTCAAATCCTCCCCATTGAACTTATCAATTCTGATTTTATCTTCTGCCATGTTGTTTGCTTGTAATCGAACGTCACGGAAAACTCTCGATGTTCTCGATTAGCCAACCCAGGCTCTGATACCAGTTGTTACAAAATCGCACGTCGATTCCACAAAAAATAACGCTTGCAAACAATTCACCAGACAGAATATAGTAATAAAAGAATAGAATCAGATGAACACGCCAGAAAATTTGTTATCGAAGTTCACCCAAACCTGGGCTACGTCTCCACGCAGAGACACTCTGTGAATCCACTAGCTTTGAAAAAGTTAGAATACAACAATGATCTTCTCTCAAAATTAGAGTACAAAAAGATTGAGAACCATCATCAAGAAAAAAACTCACTTTTTTCTTTTCTCTTTTTCTTGCCTCTATATTTCCTTTTTTAACATCTTGACGGCTAGGGTCTTGCCATTGCTAATATAAAGGTATCACTTTTAACCTAAAAGCAAATCTGATAGAAAAGACAAAAAAACCCCTAAAACAAATATTTGGCTTAATCTATAACACGTTCCTCGCCTAACAACCTACTCAATTGGCGTCATAACACTCTTATCCAACATTATTCAGCATACATCTGTATCATCAAGAATTTTGAAGTAAAAATCACGTGGATCTGCATGGAATCATCATCTGTACATACCAGTAATCAATTATAAGCACATATGAACTTGCATCATCAATTCACCACCAAATCAATCATCAAGTCGACACCAAATCAGACTTAGAAGCTCACCACTAGTGGGAGAACAATTTTCCTTGATAAATCTAGACTCAATCCAAAGCATATCATTCAAAAGGATTTTCATCCTAAAGCTCCTCCAGGAGAGGTTATCATCATACATCATACAGCAACAAAGTTTACATTTCAGCGGCTTTAGGACTTAATACAATGATTATTTTGCTGAAAAATCATCGCTCATTCAACGTAACATTTTCCCGGCCATCACTCATCTTCATATAATGAGCATATCACGAAATCAAATCAACTTCGGTGCGAATCCACCTAGTATTGACGTGAAAAACAATAAGCTTCTGTTCCAGCAGCATCGATCTCAGCCAACATATGATTTTTACCCAAATTTCATCACATCAGCGAACACAAGCGAAGGCGGGAATTGAATTTTAACTTCCAGCGACTTCAAAGCACAGCAATAAAATTATTTCATGCAAATTCAACACGAAACAGTCATGTCACCTGCCCATATCAACGTATGGGATGGATGTAGCGTGAAATCATGTCGCGACTCTCCCGATGGGGAAGATGGATTTAGAGGTAATGTTGAGTTGGGGACCCACGGTCCTTAACCGGTGCGAGATATCCTCAACCCTTACCTCCAATGACGTTGGGATTTTTCGTTTTAATTAATTAACCTATGAAAATTCTATCATGAAAAAAAGTCGCCACTAGCATATTGAGGTTGGCTAAGAGCCAAATAAGATACATGAGTATACATCACTTTCTACGTAACCAAAGATCCAGAATTGGGACTTGATTATAATTAGTGTCATTTCATTACCTCAACTTCATTATTTGTCAACTAAAATGTCTACACTGTCTTTTTACCATATTATGAATTCTAAGGTTCTTGTTTGTTAAGTGTCTATGCAATGTTTTTAATGTTTATTATGATCCTAAAATGAAACCCAACCATTTAACTAGAATAAGCAAATCATGACATAAAATCAACATAAAAGAATCTCAGCCAGTTCATCAAATAAAGTAATAAAAGAATGAGTAAAAGATAAAGTGCAATAAAGTAACCCAATATGAGTCAAATAAAGAATATAGCATTGCCTCTTTATTACGCCCAGGATAACAACCCCATGAGACAAACTAATTTTTCTAAACCTGAACTAAACTTATAAAAGACCACGAAATTTCGTCAATCAGTGTGTACTAATTAAATAAAACCAAAATAAATCTGATATTAAAATCTAACAACCTAATGAAAATTATTTTCTAACTATTTCGATTTTTATTTTTTTATTTTTTATTTGTATTTAGACACAATAGGGGCCCACACTCTTGTCTCATGAGTTTTGGATCTTAAACTCGGGAGATCATTGGGCTCCCACTTTAATTCATAAGGACTTTCAAAGCCCAATTTCAGATACAATCCTTCCAAGCCCATTGTCCGTTAAAACTATACTAAACCCCAATCTAGGCCCTTTTCTATCATGACTACACTAATGAGCCTATCGTCATTTTTTTTTTTGGTAAGGGAGCCTTATCGTCATTTTCATCTCTCTTTTCTCTATTTTCTTTCTCTCATTATTTTTTCTTTTTCTTTTAATAGTTCCCTTTTCTTTTTTTTTCTTTTTTTTTTTGAGACGGGAGAAACCAAACTGCGGTAATGACCCGCGCCGTAAATCCCTTGGTGATGCTAGCGCAGAACCCACCACCATGGCGTCACACTTAAGAGACCTAGCGTCTCCACTGGGTTTCGAACCCCTCACCTATAGGCGGAGGATCAGCGGGGCTTTATCCAGCGAAGTCACCACGGCCGGTGGTCCCTTTTCTTCTTCTTTTGTGAATTTTTATTTCATTTTTTCTATTTGTTTATTTCTTCAATCTATCGTCTTGTCCAGCCAGCGTACCAAACCTATGCAAGTTTTATACGCTAAATAAATACCACAATATCTTTATCATCATCTATGATCAATTATCCCAACATTGCAACGAAATTATCTAGTTTCCCTTTTTAAGTCTTAGAATTTTTTTTTTTTTTTAAGTTTTCCTAAATACACTACATTGTAAGCGTCTTTAGAATGTAATATTTGAAGTAGTGGGGCACTCCTCATTTTCTGCCTCGGGAAAAGGGATTTGGCTAGCCAATTTCCAAGATTTATCCATATTTTTTTAGATTAAAAAAACATTGCACGAGTACTATATAAAATTGAGAGTTTCGTGGTGTCATGCTTCTTATGCACGTCTGTCTCTTTTATTTTTATATTGCTAAGTCAAGATATAGTTCTATCTCACTTCTTATCCTTTCTAAAACTAAGAAAATGTAACAAATCATTTATCCACTCTAATAAAGCTAACCAACAATTAGTCTCCGTAATCATCCATTCCGTCTGCTTTTCGATTTTATTTAGGGATTAGATACTATTTAGGCTAGTTGTTGCACATCCTCACTGGTCCACCTTCCTAAGCGATCTTAAGGAAGCACTCCTCCACATTGGCCTAGTGTAGAATCGTCAAATGGGTGAGTCAGATTGAAAATGGTCTGACCTATATTGACTCATTTAACTCATACCCGACCCGACCCAACCCGATCCATATTAGTAAAACACATTTATAACTAATCCCACCTATGAAAACTCGTATCTAATTATTTAAAGTTCATTTAAACCCACTTTTACAATGCATTACTTTTCATTGACTTATTTTTTTCCTATATTTGCGTCACTTTTTCTAACTATATTTTTCTTATTGAAATTTGAAAAAAATAAAGCTTAAATAGTCAAAGTAAATATAATTACTATTGTAGCTAATGAAGATGATTACTTTTCAAAATTTATATTTCATGATTACCCCGATTATGTTCATCACATATATACACACGCAATGGCAATCTCACAAATGGATCATCTTTTGGAGCATATAGCTATAATTTTTTTTTTTTGGTAAGATAAGATGTATATAAACTTTTACCAACGGAACTTTATAAAAAGTAAGTCTCGGCATTGAAAAAACTTACACTCACAATGTCAACAAGTCACCTTGAGTGGAAGGGCGCTAAGAGTAAAAAGAAAGAGGGAGGATTACAAGAACGACAACCCTCTACCAAGAATGAACTAAATCTGACACCTATAAAGAAAAAAGAGAGGGATCCAGTCCCCAACTTCTTTGTAATCTTCTATTCCTTGGAGTGTTCGCGACTTGTTTGAAGGTGAGAGCCTTGTCCTTAACAACTTTGGTAAGATGATGCTTCAAAGCCGGCACGAACAAAGTCTGCCCACAAAATAGTAAATTGTTCATCGCCTTCCAAATGATATGACAAAGAGCAGCAAAGGAGAACCGAGCAATAGCATGGTAGAAATCATCAGCATAAAGGAAATTAATGGCCCAACATAAATTCTCCACCCACAACCTCTTTTGCCACGAGAAGTTGCAGCTCGAAGCCCAAAAGGTTGCAAGTCTAGAAGAGATATGGCATTCAAAAAATAAGTGGTCTCTAGAGTCCAGAACAGAGTTGCAAAAACCACAAGAGACATTAGCAATTTGACCATGGGAAAGTAGCAAAGCCTGAGTGGGTAACTTGTTCCTAGATATGAGCCATAAGTAGAATTGATACTGGGGAATAAGTATTTTATGCCAAACAAAGGAGAACCAAGGCACCACATTGCTTTTCTTACGAATTGTATCCCAAGCTGAAGAGATCGAGAAAATACCAGATGAGTGCTATGGCCAAGTTAACTTGTCGGGAGTCTGATTGAGAAAAGGTAAGGGATGCGACCAAGTTTGGAGAAACGCTTTGGTCTCTTGACCTAAGGTGGAGAATAAATCCTCTAATTTCGTGTGCCTGGGTAGCCCCGATCGGTAGATAAAAGAGTCCATGACGAACAAATTTAGAGGACCACGAGGATGCCAAGGATCAAACCAAAGAGAGATGGATTAGCCATCACCCACCTTCCATTTAAAGTATTGTTGGAACTCACTTCTAAGATCCAACAATTTTCTCCACGCCTAGGAACAAAAGGTAGGTTTTTAACAACCCAAAAGTTCTTATTTTTAAGAAAGGTTGAGTGTATCCATTGTCGCGACCAAATTTTTCAGGTGTAAACCACCTAAGGTTTGGCTAATGGATTGTTAAGCCTAGACTTAACACGGGCTCTCCCAAGCCTATACCAATTTGCGACTTTGGTTCCAATTTCTTAACATGCAAATGGTTTTCAAGAAGTCGCTACTAATCAGTTTATGGTAGGTTGATTAGACGCCTAAATAAAATAATGAGAGAATTATCTTACTCCTACGAACCAGAGACTAAGGGTACGGGGACTTGGTTACATTAGATTTCTCTAATGCCCTTTCGGTACCATTCCTTTTATTTAAAAAAAAGGTTTTGCAGGTAGCTTGAATTGATTTTAAATTATTTTCCTAACATGTGAGGTTATCATGCGGGTGCACAAACCACCAATTTAACACCCAAGAAAGCAATTAAATAATGCAGAACTTACCTTAAAGCAACGAAAGTATCTGCGGTGTTAAATTAAAATCCACATCAACAATCCTAGATATGGTTTCTAATTAATAAGCAATTACTCAATTTTTTTTTTCATTTATTTAATGAAAATCATGACTTATGCAATGCATGTCACTATTCTAACATGAAATGATATGATAACATGACCAAAATTGTATGACATAAATAAGCATGCAATCTATTATAAAGCATGAAATGAATTCATTCTAATTCTTTTATATTTTTCCATGAAATTTGAAAGTAAAGAAATGCAACAATTAAATATGCAATCTAAATTAATCAAATGACCTAATTCTAATGACGGGTAATGCGATGCAATGACACACAAAATTATTTCAACTAAACTGACATGCATCATGCAATTTAAAATGCGAGCTATATGTCACGCGACATTTATTAAATGACTTAGTCTAATGACAAAGAAGTTCTAATTAAATGAACCTAATAAAAACTAAATGACGTGCATTTGATATTTCTATTTTTAAAAAATGCAAAAATGATCTAGCTAGATTAAAATTCTATCTAATTTAAACTAAGGATTAAGTCACCTTAAATCCTAATTTAAACTAAGATATTATCTTAATTTAACATGCAATTTATCTAAAAAGATGATCTAAATTTAAAATGAAACATGCCATTCTAACCTAATATGCTCAATGATTTTTTTTGTGATTTTCTTTATGAAAATTCGAAATTAAAATTAATACATAATTAAACATGCAATCCAAATAACAAACTAACAACCTAAATGAATGCATTTTTTGTTTTTTATATTTTTCTAAATTCAGAATAAAATCCCTATTCTAGATATGCAAGATAACAAGACATATTCCAAAACAAACTGAATCCTAATTCAAATATTTTTTTGGATATTTTTTAGTGGTTTTTCAAAACAAGCAATTATCAAATAAACATTGTATTTAAACTAATCAGGACATTCAATCAAATAAAGGATTAAAATAATCGAAAAAAATAACATGTTGTCTCACGAGTCAAATTAACGATTATCCTAACCCTAATTATCACGACAAAGAGTTCAAAATAACTAAAAATCTGATCCGAATTCTTACGAATCAAATTAATAATTATATTGATTCAACACTTAAAATACTATCAACAAACCCCAAGAATTAATATAATTAAAAAAATGACCCGACGTCTTACCGGTCAGATTAATAATTACAATAATTTTAGGGATAACTCCTACAAGTAATGCCTACAATATCCATAACCTAAAAGTCACATCACAATATTCAAACTTAAACAATAATAATAAAACCAACTAAAAGTAAAGTAAAATAATATAAAATAAGAAAAATAAAAATAAAAGAAAAATAAACAACCTAAGGAAAATGGAGGGGCAGCCAATTCGTCGACACCGGGCGGGGTTTAGGTCACCGGCGTTCGGGGTTTCGGCGAGGTGAGTCGCCGGTGCGGGCTGGACGACGACGGCTCAACTCGACTCAAGCGGAGGCGAAGCAAGGCGGACAGGCGGTTCTTTGTGGCGTGCGTCGCCGAGCAGCTCGTCGGGTGGTGGGTGGATCGCGCGAGCTCGCGGGTAAAGGAACCTCGGTGGTGATGTAGCGAGGCGGATTGACTCGGGCATTGTAGAGGCGCGAGATTGCAGCAGCGGGGTGCGGTGGATCGCAACGTGGCGACGCGGCGTCGGGATCGAGCGAGCTGTCGGAGCGGGGCTCGAGCACGGCAGCTTCGGCCACCGAGCGAGCAGGAGGCAAGGTGCTGAGGCGGAGGTCCGAGCGGCGTGCGGTGGGGTCGCGGGTCACCGGTGTGAGGCGGTGCGATGAGGCGACCGGTGCAGCTCGGTGGCTTTGCGGTTGCGGGTGGAGGGCATAGCGGAGCCGGCGAGTGTGAGGGAGACGATGAACAGAAACGTCCCCTCACCTCTGCCTTTTTACTTTTACCTTTTCCCTCTCTCTCTCTCACGTCACTCTCCTTGCAGACTTTTCCTTTTTTCTACAGTTTTTCAGGAAAAGAAAAGAGAAAAAGCTCTCCTTTGACTGAAGATGGACGAGGAAGAAAGCCTTTTTTCTCTCTTTTTTTACTTCGACGAAGAGAAATACCCTATAAAAAGCCCCCTTCCCGATTGAACTCCGTACGCATCATTTTATAGACAAAACAAAACTTGATCGTTTTTGTTAATATTTTCATCTTACGAATATTGCTTATAACCTCTTGATCACAAAAATCCTTATCTCATGAATATTCTCCCCTGATTTCATTATCTATTGATAAAGATAAGATGACAATGCAATTTTCTTAATTTCCAAAAATCATCATAATATCGCATCAAATCTTAATTTTTTCACAAGATAATTAATTAAACATAACAACGGGCTTGGGTTAATTTTCTCCTTTCGTGGGCCTAGCTCGGCTTGCCGAACTAGAGCTTAGAAATATTAATTCGAACCCATCCACCACCGGTCCTAAAAATAAAAATGCAAAACATGTAAATTAAAAATAAATGCACCTAAAAATTATATGCTATGCAATTGAATTATAATATTTTTCTTAGGGTTAAAAATTAACCCCTAATTTTTATGCAATATATTACTAAATGGGTTGCCCAAAATTTAGGTGTCAACAGCTGCCCCTCTTTGAAGGTGAGCTCGAAGATGTTGCATTCAAAGACAAATTGAGACCTAAATTTTGACTATGCACATGCATTGAATGATTTTTGTTGGAAAATGAATTCCCTTTTTTTAATGCAATTTATATGATGCATGGAAACACAACTAATAAATTAACCTACCTGGAATAACTTACCTTCAAGAATGATAGAGTAATTCGAGATAGTTGGTGTTACATGTCCAGGACCTGTACCATTCTACGGTCGCCCAGAATAGTAACATGGCTTTGCAAAGAGACTGCTTTCCTAGGATTCGTACCATTCTACGGTCGCCTAGTATGACAGTGTTTGGTTGTGTCTAGGACCCGTACCATTCTACGGTCGCCTAAACGGGAATTTACCTTCCAGGACCCGTACCATTCTACAGTCGCTTAAATAGGGAAATAGGTTTTGTCTAGGACCCGTACAATTCTACGATTGCCTAAACGGGGATTTACCTTCCAGGACCCGTACCATTCTACGGTCGCCTAAACAGGGATTTACCTTCTAGGACCCGTACCATTCTACGGTCGTCTGAATAGGAAAATAGGTTTTGTCTAGGACCCGTACCATTCTACGGTCGCCTAAACGAAGATTTACCTTCCAAGACCCATACCATTCTACAATCGCCTGAATAGGGAAATAGGTTTTATCTAGGACCCGTACCATTCTACGGTCGCCTAAACAAGGTTTTGCTCAGCTAGGACCTGAACCATTCTTCGGTCGCCCAGCGTTGCAATTTGGGGAAGAATCTTTAGGGACAACTCAATCGAGTGTCGATTAAAAGGGACTCTAGGCTATGAAAGCACGCCAGGTCGATATAAATGGACATCGGGCTATGAAAGCACGCCGTGTCGATAAAGATGAGCTTTGGGCTACAAAAGCACGCCAGGTTAATATAAAGGACACCGGACTACGAAAGCACGCCGGGTCAATATAAGGGGACTCTGGGCTACAAAAGCACGCCGGGTTAATATAAAGGGACTCTAGGCTACGAAAGCACGCCAAGTCAGGAACTCCGGGCTACGAGAGCACACTGAGTCTATCAAAAGGGACATCGGGCTATGGAAGCATGCCGAGTCAATGAAAATAGACACTGGGCTACGAAAGCACGTCAGGTTAATATAAATGACACCAGGCTACTGAAGCACGCCGGGTCAATGAGAAGGGCCTTGGGCTATGAAAGCACACCAAGTCAATATAAAGGACACCGAGCTACGAAAGCACGCCAAGTCAATATAAAGGGACTCTGGGCTACAAAAGCATACCATGTCAATATAAGGGGACTCTGGGCTACGAAAGCATGCCAGGTCAATATAAAGGGACTCTAGGTTATGAAAGCACGCCGGGTCAATATAAGGGGACTCTAGGCTACGAAAGCACGCCAGGTCAATGAAATGGACACTGGGCTACAAAAGCACGCTAGGTCAATTTAAAAGGACAACTTGACTGAGTCAAGTGTCGAGAATGGGTAGAGATATGCTTACCTGATGATATCTCTAATTCTTTGGGATATGTCTTCTGGAACTTAGATATCCTGTGGAGGCCTCTCACCTCCTAGTAGAAATAAATTTTGGAACATCAAGGATGCACCCTGAATGTTCATGATGGTTTCTCATGAGGTATTTTGAAAGGAACCTAAATGTCAGGAGCTCTTGGGTTTTTGAGAAAATATTATCTGTCAGACATGATTAAAGCAAAAATGCATTTACCAAAGAAATAAGCAATTAAGGCTATTCTAGAATGCATACTTCAAAATCTACTAAAGCTTTTATTAATTCAATCAAGGTTCATGTATAATGACTTTTGCATCACCCAAATTTCCACTAGAGAATTATCGTTCAAGACAATTTTCACTCATGACATGGATTTCTTAAGAATACTAAATGAGAGACTTTCGGTTAGAAAGGACTTCCGCTCACTCTTATTTAGAATGGCTATTTTATTTGAATCACTCAATTTCATCATATCGACATGGGTCCGAGTATTCTCGCAAACAGTACGATCTTACCAATCTAAGAGATCTTTAACAGGGACCATAATGTGGGCTTGATCAACGGCTTAACAAAGGGACTCTTTGAGCCAAGGCTATTAAATGAACAGTCTTGTACTCATCTCCGGGTTTACAAGTCAAGAACCCTGCAAAATGAAAAAGAAATAATCTTGCTCGCACTTCTTGCGATGCTTATCAACATATGAACTCATACGTTAATTCAAATGCCCTAATTTGAAGAGACTTTATAAGGGACGTAACGTAGGTTGGATTCATGGGTTGAGAAATAAAAGGATCATTAGGCTCAAAATGTGTCTAAAATGTGAGAGTTGATGATCATCTTGGCATTGCCACTAGTTTTCTTTTTCACCATCGGTGATTGTCTTCATGAAGTCCCCCATTGATTGTAGAAACTCGGCATTTGAGTTCTTTGAGTATTGCTCCATTGGGATTCAATTCTTATAATTGGCAGTCACCTATCTTGACTTTCTTTTTTATCTATGGGCATTGACCTTGCTTTTACCAGGCACACCACTTTTTATGCCCATAGTTATCATGAATTTTTTCTTCACTTCTTTTCATGGGCATTGGCCTTACTTTTACCAGGCACACTGCTTTTTCATGCCCCTTAATTCTATTTTGAATTCAATTCTTGCTCACAATGCATGCGTCAAGCAATTACACTTTGAATGACACTCAAACTTTTCAAGAGCCTTCATCTGTCTTTTGTCTTGCCCCAGTGTGGGGGATGATCACCAACTGGGTTTAAAGAAATGAAATTGCAGGCTCAAGTGGGTTATGCAAAGAATATAAGTGTATATGATAGAAAAAGAGATGCTCTTCGTCATCCTAAGGCACTTAAATTAACACATGAATTCAATGTAATAGCATGACTTGAAGATTGATGCAAGTGAGAACAAGAAAATTTCAATTCATTTTCCTCACCTCATGATGCCATTTGATCTCTTAGTTGCCTCGATGCGGGGTGATTCTTGATAGGGGTAATTTGAAAAGAATATCCATAAGTGTATGGGCTCAAAGGGGTTAAGCAATGGATCATTGCAGTGTTTGGGATAGAAAAATGAATTGCCTCTCATCATTTCGGTTGCCGTACCTCTAGCGAGAGAACTCTTTACCTTATGGATATGAACCTTCCTACATTCATCTCACAAGTGTATGAATATGGGATTGTGTATAGGATAGGGTTTGCCTTTCATCATCCCAACTCGTCTCATTTAGTATGCTTAATCAATTCCACATCATTCATTAAATTAGTCCATCTTGATGTTCTTTAGTGGAATTGGTGGATAAAACATGTAAGAGTCATCATGCAAAATCCTCTTTTAAAAAGAACTCAACAGCTTTAAGCATGTCAACTTCAAACAGTTTTCTATACTGCAAATGGTTTTAAGCATTCATTCAAGGATTCCTCTACAATGGGAATTGCCTCAACAGTTGATGTCTTTGGATTGTCCCTATCATTCAAGACTGAAAATCCACTTTTGCCCCTGCACAAGAGAACGTGCATCAGTATGATACTATGCAACATCAAAGTAAATTCAAATTGCACATTTATTTTGGCTCAAGTCGAGACTTTATCCTGTCGGGTCACTACCAAAACCTGTCATGCCCCCAATTGGTCAACTCTTCCACTAGGGAATGATGGTCCTCTTTTACTTGCCCCAAATCTGTTTTTCACTACAAGTGCGCTCTAAGCCTGTTAATCGCAAGTCAAGTTTATGATCATTGAGACTTGATAAACTATTCTCAGATGTCCCTTGTCATAACAAGTTATAAAATTATGCTCTGAGACAAGAAGCAAATGAGTCAAACAAACGGGTTTAATATGCCACAAGCTTTGAGAATTTTTTTGACAATGAAATGCTTTTGTTTTCGAAAAAGTTTTTGGGAGGAAGCATGAAAAAGTCCAGCCCTCAGGATTCCTCTGTGGATGATAGTCTATGAAGCACGGACACGTTGCTGAGCCTTTCGACTCGTGTCGACATGTCCGACACGCTCGGACACGTTCAGACACGCGGTCAACGCGTGTCGAGAAATCCGACACGCGGTCAACTTTTCTCGACACGCTTCGACACGCGTGTCCGAGAGAGATTGTTGAAGAAGACGATGGTGGGTAGAGAGATGAGGTCAAGTAAGAGGCCGAGGAAGCGGAGGTGAGGCCGTGACGGACGCTGCGATGGAGGGCCGGCGGCGAGGCTGCAGCTGCTGCGAAGGAGGAAGGCCGGAGGCGACAGCGATGAGGCGACCGAAAGAGTTGAGAAGATCGTGAGGAAGAAACCGAGGGGGCGGGGAGAAGGTGGTGGCGTGGGGGAGGGGAGGGGAGGGGGGAGAGAGAGCATGGTAAGAACGGGGATGGAGGGGATTGATGGGGAGCGCAGCCTCGCAGGGGAGCAGGCGGTGGCGTGGGGGGAAAGGGAGGGGAGGGGAGAGAGGAGAGAAGGGGAAGAAACCGAGGGGATGGGGGCGATTGATGGGGGCGCAGGGAGCAGGTGGTGGCGTAGGGGGAAGGGAGGGGGAGAGAGAGAGAGAGAGAGAGAGAGAGAGAGAGAAGGGGAAGAGATCGAGGGGGCTGAGGGGGGTGAATGATGGGGGCGCAGGAGCAAGTGGGCGTAGGGGGAAGGGCGGGGGAGAGAGAGAGTGGGGGCGGATCTGCAGAAATCGAGGGGGAGGATTTTGGGGTGGTGGCGTGGGAAAAGAGGGGGAGAGGGAGAGAGAAACGAGGAGAGAGGATTTGATGGAAGTACTTTTTGTTAGAATAAAAAATATATTTTTAAGTATACACACGTTTTAATTATGAATATATTTTTAAAATTTTTTTATGAATAGATTTATTAATATTATTAGTGTAAATTTATTGTAAGTTCTTATTTATTTATTCGTGAATTTGAATCAAATTAATTAAAAATTAAAATATTTATTTAATATATAACGTGTCGGAATGTGTCGGAATTCTCTACTTTTTAAGAAATGACATGTCGCGTGTCGTGTCGTGTCGTGTCGCGTGTCGCGTGTCGCGTGTCCGTGCTACATAGATGATAGTTTCTTTCATGGTTGGATATCGTCATTGGACTAGTTTGGAGTGCCCCGTCATGTCCTCAAAATTTGAAATAAAAATGTAATTTTATTGAATAGAATCAAATGAATCACATTATTGGAATGGAAATTGTGAATCCTAACCCCTAAAAAGAGAAAACATCAAAAACGATTCCTAGAAAGCGAAAACAATTCCTGAAAAGCAATAAGAATTCCCACACAGGGAAAGGTGCAACCGAGCATGCCCCTAATTAAACAAGGAAAGTGAACTACTTAGGACCATGAATCATGTATGCCTGAGTTCTTAACCCTCCTTGATCGTGTGATGCGAACCGTTCAGGTCAGAGATTCTTCCTTCTAGATATGTCACTAGTCTCTTCATGGTGGCATCAAATTCAGCTACCTCGGGAAAATGAGACGATTTAAAAGTTCTCTTGGCTCTCTTCTTCGAGTCGCAGATTCTCACTAAAGATAGAGTACCTATGTTATCACAACCCTTTTGCTTAATGAGAAAAGCCACAGTAGCAGACAATTCATCAACTTGACTTTGGAGGTGTGCAATTCGCTTATTTATATTGTTGATGATACGTTCCAGCACCTCGTTTCGATCTGCCATTTTAGCTCTCGACCGTGTATGGATGGGTGAGCGAGATCGCTTCATAATCACCTAATTTTAAATAAATGGGAACATGCAAGCATGAAGTGTAAATAGAGAGCTAGTCCATGACAACAATTTATTTTTAGTCAATAAAAGTCCACAGTGAAAGGGATTTCCTAAAAATGGACTAGGAAAATAAAGACATGGGACGCCCCAGTAAGGACGAAATTTCCTAAACATGAACTAGGAAAAGCCAAGACATAAATTGAAAACAAATTTCCAATTTTTTATTTTCCAAATGATTAATTACATGGCAATTCCCTCATTTCATTCCTAATTGACAAAGGTATTAAATCAATGATTGACCTAAATTGTCATGGACGGAAAAACTGCAATAAAGTAAGTAAATTGCAAAGTGAGACTTTAGACAACTTACTGTCACCGAAAGGGATGACAATCACATCGACACACGCATGAAAAGTGAGGCTCAATTTCTGTCTAGATGGCTTAACAAGGTGGAGCTAAGAGGATGATCTGACCATTGCAGTCTCGCATTAACGTGTCAGGTCCCCTTAACCCTGGCTCAGTCGAATGGAATACCCAATAATCACGCAGTCTCGCGGATATGGACAAACACATTTGACACCATGAAAGAAATTTCGAGGAAGAGAAGGTCAACCTCTACATAACAGTCTCGCTTTGGAGGAAGTATCTTTCTCAACACCATCCTAGAATATCCTATCGCAGCCCAGATCCGACCGTAGGTTGTGTGTGCAATAGTGTAGTGCTAAAAACAATAAAACATGCACAACAGTTTAAATGCAAGCAACACTTCTATAGTTTTAATTCAAACATTCATCCCTACTCCAAACTGCAAGACAGGAGTTAGCAAAGACTACTCCCCTTATACCTCACATCCGCAAGAACATTTAACACCTTAGGAATGTTAGGGACGTACCTGAGATCCTCGCTGTCAAACAAAAACGTTTTTTTTAAAAGAAAAAAGAAAAATTGGCCTAAGTCCACTAAGTGTCTTAACACACATTCCCCAGTGGAGTCGCTAAGCTGTCGCGACCAAATTTGTCAGATGTAAACCACCTAAGGTTTGGCTAATAGATTGTTAAGCCTAGACTTAACTCGGGCTCTCCCAAGCCTATACCAATTCGCGACTTTGGTTCCAATTTCTTAACATGTAAATGGTTTTCAAGGAATCGCCACTAATCAGTTTATGATAGGTCGATTAGACGCCTAAGTAAAATAATGAGAGAATTACCTTATTCCTACGAACCAGAGACTAAGGGTACGGGGACTTGATTATATTAGATTTCTCTAATGCTCTTTCGGTACTATTCTTTTTACTTTCAAAAAAAGGTTTTGTAGGCAGCTTGAATTGATTTTAAACTATTTCCCTAACATGTGAGGTTATCATGCGGGTGCGCAAACCACCAATTTAACACCCAAGAAAGCAATTAAATAATGCGAGAACTTACCTCAAAACAACGAAAGCATTTGCGGTGTTAAATTAAAATCCACATCAACAATCCTAGATATGGATCTAATTAACAAGCAATTACTCAATTTTTGTTTTCATTTATTTAATGAAAATCATGACTTATGCAATGCATGTCACTATTCTAACATGAAATGATATGATAACATGACCAAAATTGTATGACATAAATAAGCATGCAATCTATCCTAAAGCATGAAATGAATTCATTCTAATTCTTTTATATTTTCCATGAAATTTGAAATTAAAGAAATGCAACAATTAAATATGCAATCTAAATTAATCAAATGACCTAATTCTAATGACGGGTAATGCGATGCAATGACACACAAAATTATTTCAACTAAACTGACATGCATCATGCAATTTAAAATGCGAGCTATATGTCACGCGACATTTATTAAATGACTTAATCTAATGACAAGGAAGTTCTAATTAGATGAACCTAATAAAAAAACTAAATGACATGCATTTGACATTTCTATTTTTAAAAAAATGCAAAAATGATCTAGCTAGATTAAAATTCTATCTAATTTAAACTAAGGATTAAGTCACCTTAAATCCTAATTTAAACTAAGATATTATCTTAATTTAACATGCAATTTATCTAAAAAGATGATCTAAATTTAAAATGAAACATGCCATTCAACCTAATATGCTCAATGATTTTTTTGTGATTTTCTTTATGAAAATTCGAAATTAAAATTAATACATAATTAAACATGCAATCCAAATAACAAACTAACAACCTAAATGAATGCATTTTTTTTTTTGTTTTTTATATTTTTCTAAATTCAGAATAAAATCCCTATTCTAGATATGCAAGATAATAAGAAATATTCCAAAACAAACTGAATTCTAATTCAAATATTTTTTGGATATTTTTTAGTGGTTTTTCAAAACAAGCAATTATCAAATAAACGTTGTATTTAAACTAATCGGGACATTCAATCAAATAAAGAATTAAAATAATCGAAAAAAATAACATGTTGTCTCACAGGTCAAATTAACGATTATCCTAACCCTAATTATCACGACAAAGAGTTCAAAATAACTAAAAATCTAATCCAAATTCTTACGGATCAAATTAATAATTATATTGATTCAACACTTAAAATACTATCGACAAGCCCCAAGAATTAATATAATTAAAAAAATGACCCAACATCTTATGGGTCGATTAATAATTACAATAATTTTAGGGATAACTCCTACAAGTAATGCCTACAATATCCATAGCCTAAAAGTCACATCACAATATTCAAACTTAAACAATAATAATAAAACCAACTAAAAGTAAAGTAAAATAATACAAAATAAGAAAAATAAAAATAAAAGAAAAATAAACAACCTAAGGAAAATGGAGGGGTAGCCAATTCGTCGACACCGGGCAGGGGGTTTGGGTCGCCGGCGTTCGGGGTTCCGGCGAGGTGAGTCGCTGGTGCGGCTGGACGACGACGGCTCAACTCGGCTCGGGCAGAGGCGGAGCAAGGCGGACAGGCGGTTGCTGTGGCGTGCATCGCTTGGAGCAGCTCGTCGGGTGGTGGGTGGATTGCGCGAGCTCGTGGGTAAAGGAACCTCAGTGGTGACGTAGCGAGGCGGATCGACTCGGGCGTTGCAGAGGCGCGAGATTGCAGCGGCTCGGGGGTGCGGGATCGCAGCGTGGCGACGCGGCGTCGGACGGAGCGAGCTGTCGAAGCGGGGCTCAGGCGCGGCGGGCTTCGGCCACCGAGCGAGCAGGAGGCGAGGTGCTGAGGCGGAGGTCCGAGCGGCGTGCAGTGGGGTCGCGGGTCACCGGTGTAAGGCGGTGCTGATGAGGCGACCGGTGCAGCTCGGTGGCTTTGCGGTTGTGGGTGGAGGGCAAAGCGGAGCCGGCGAGTGTGAGGGAGACGATGAACAGTAAATGTCCCCTCACCTCTGCCTTTTTACTTTTACCTTTTCCACTCTCTCTCTCACATCACTCTCCTTTCAGACTTTCCTTTTTTCTGCAGTTTTTCAGGAAAAGAAAAGAGAAAAAGCTCTCCTTTGACTAAAGATGGACGAGGAAGAAAGCCTTTTTCTCTCTTTTTTTACTTCGACGAAGAGAAATACCCTAGAAAAAGCCCCTTCCCAATTGAACTCTGTACGCATCATTTTATAGACGAAACAAAACGTGATCTTTTTTGTTAATATTTTCATCTCACGAATATGCTTATAACCTCTTAATCACAAAAATCCTTATCTCATGAATATTCTCCCCTGATTTCATTATATATTGATAAAGATAAGATGACAATGCAATTTTCTTAATTTCCAAAAATCATCATAATATCGCATCAAATCTTAATTTTTTCACAAGATAATTAATTAAACATAACGACGGGCTTGGGTTAATTTTCTCCTTTCGTGGGCCTAGCCCGGCCTACCGAACTAGAGCTCAGAAATATTAATTCGAACCCATCCACCACCGGTCCTAAAAATAAAAATGCAAAACATGTAAATTAAAAATAAATACGCCTAAAAATTATATGCTATGCAATTGAATTATAATATTTTTTCTTAGGGGTTAAAAATTAACCCCTAATTTTTATGCAATAAATTACTAAATGGGTTGCCCAAAATTTATGTGTCAACATCCATTTACACCAAAGCGATTCCTTATCTATAAATATGATCCAGATATATTTCAACATCACTGCTGTGTTACAATCACGAAGATTGCAAATGCCAAGGCCACCTTCTTATTTTGGGAGACAAACATCGTCCCATGCTACTTTAGCTCCCCCCGACCTAAGGCCAAGGCCTTTCAATAGAAATTGCCGCAGAAGTTGCTCAATACGATCTAACGCCACTCTAGGTAACATAAAGATGTTGGTCCAATAGACTTGCATCGAGTGAAGGACTAACCTGATTAGTTGAAGTCGGCCCGCAAAGGATAGAAATCGTTGTGCCCAGGATTGGACTCTTGAAGTTATAAGATTTACCAAGGCATTGCAATCAGACTTGGTAAGCCGAGATGACACAATAGGAACTCCAAGGTAATTGACCGGGAGTACTCCTTCCTTGAAACCGAGAGTCTATAGAATAGCTTATCGCGAATGGAATGTACCCCCCGCAAGAAAGACTTCACTTTTGTTCAAGTTTGGTCTTAAGCCACACTAAGAGGAAAAAATACGAAGCCCCTCTTTAAGAAAAACCACTGAAGCCACATCCACTTCGCAAAAGAGGAAAACATCATTGGCAAAAATAGGTGGGAGAGAAAGGTATGCTTGCAACTCCAAAAATATTTGAAACCTTGTAGTCTAGATTGACGATAGAGAATCCCAAAATACCTCCATCACTAGAGTAAACAAGTAAGGCGACATCGGATCTCCTTGGTGAAGGCCCCATCCACTTGGAAAGAAACCATAGAGCTCCCTATTGATTGAGACAAAGAACTTCGGAGTTCGAACACAATTCATAATCAACCTAATCAAATGATCAAGAAAACCAAAAGCTTGGAGAGTTGCTTCAAAAAAGGCCCAATCAATGGTGTCATATGCTTTTTGGAAGTCAACCTTAATGGCACACTTCGGCAAGTAAGGATCAACATGGAAACCACTAAATAGCTATTGAGTTAGGAGAATGTTGTCACTAATTCTTCAGCCTTTAATAAAAACATCCTGAGAGGGGCTGATCATAGAAGGTAAGACGACTGCCAATCTACTAGCTATGATCTTGGTTATAACTTTGTATATGGTGTTACAACAAACAATTGACCTATAATCAGAAACTGATGATGCATTAAGAGTCTTAGGCACAAGGGCGATAATAGTGTTGTTTACCTCTCGCAAAAGATTCCCAGAGCTGAAGAAATCCATGACCGCCTCCAACACTGAAGGCCCAACTACGTCCCAGTTGAGTTTGAAGAAATCAACATTAAAACCATCAGGACCAGGGGCTTTACCCACAACTAAGGAGAAGAGGTTGTCATGTATTTCCATCTTCGATACAGGTCAAGAAAGAAAGATAACCTGTTCGTCTCTCAAAGACTGCCGCAAGGTCCCTTGAATCTCCTGGATGGATGGGCATGAAGAGGAGTCCGAAGGGGCCAAGAGATTCTGGAAATAAGACACAAAAACCTGTTGTACAGCATTATGATCATTCACAAGATTGCCTGAAGTGTCCTTGACCGAGAGAATTCTATTTCTCAAGTGCCTTTTATTGACAGAGTGGTAGAAGAATTTAGTATTTTGGTCACCCTCCTTCAACCACCTTGCTCTAGACTTTTGTTTGTAGAAAGACTCCTCTTGCATTCTAAGATCCGAGAAATTCCGGAGTTGACTCCTTTCCAATTCCGCAAGGGATAGGTTACACGGATCGTGAATCAAAGCCTCCTGAGTGATCCGTAAAGCTTGTCTCGCATTCGCCATTCTAGCAGAAATGTCCGAGAAGGATTCTCTATTAAGCTGCTTCAGGCGGCCTTTCAAAGTTCTAAGCTTGCAGTAGAGCTTAAACATGGGTGTACCCAATGCTGGGGTGTCCCACACATGAGCAAGAATATCACAGAACTTCGGATGCTTCATCCAGAAATTGAAGAACTTAAAAGGCTTTGAGAAAGATGAAGGAGCTGCAACTCTAATGACCATAGGACTATGGTCCGAGATACCCGGAGCTAGGAATGAAGCCTCCGAGTAAGAGAATTCTTGGCATCATTTAGTGTTAACTAACACCATGTCTATTTTTCTCAATTTCCTATTAGCACCCGAGGATGAAGACCAAGTATAATGAAAACCGACATACCTTAAGTCTTCCAGCTCCGCCTAGGCTAAGCAATGGCCGAAATCATCAAAGGAGCGAATCTAGGCGTTTGAGCTTCCTAAGCAGTCCGAGGGGTCTTGAATGACGTTAAAATCCCTGGCCACCACCCAAGGACAATCCAACTAGTTGGAACTGAGTTGAATAAGCTCATACCATAGCAGCCGCGGAGTAATAAAAGTGTGCTCCCCATAAATGATAGATAAATAGAATTCCGATCCTGTGTTTATGAAACTAAGATTTCCATGTATTGCTCGGGCATTAGAGGAGGAGACAATAAAGTTCACCAGGCTTGGGTCCCAGCCGACCCAAATTCTACCGAGGGGAGTACCTATAATTCGAAATCCAATTCCAGCCCACCAATAGGCATGTCGAGATGGAAGGAAATAGCAATTTAGGAACTTTCATTTGCAAAATACCAACACAATAGATGTTATTGGTTCTAACAAAGCTTCTTACCTCAGCTTGTTTGAGAGGGGCCATAAGACCCCTTATATTCCAAACTCCTATGTTCATATGCTAATATATACAAAGAAGGAAAAGGGAATTACCGCCTCTTAGCTGCCCGCCTCCTATTGGTCCTCGCCTTCAAAAAGGACTTGGGAACATAGGACACGGGAGAAGGGTCCTGTGACTAGCAAGGTAGCTAATCAGAAGCCTTTAGAGCATCAATAAGCTTCTTTGGAGATTGGTCTGAGGGACAATTGAGCTGTCCAATAAAGGGTCTTCCTCATCCGAACTACTGACGTTGCCAGCTTCTTCTATAGAATCTTCAACCGAGCTTGGAGAAGAGGCTGGGATGGTTGGGTCTGATCGCAGAGCTTCACTGGAAGAAGCATGTTGAGCCACGACTTCATCAAGTTGGGACAAAATTTGCTTCTTCTATATCACCTTGGATACCGGGGGCTGGGCCAAGCTAGACGCTTTCCCCTCAACAAGAGAAGGGCCTGCTTCCTTTGACCGAGTGAGGTGCTTCATCCTTTTGGGAGGTGCTAACTTCCATCCCTCCTCCGTAGGATTCGGGACCGACAAACCAGGGGCTGGATCAATTACCGGGGAAGGAGCAGCTCCAGTTAAAGCTTGCTGAGGGCCTCAATAGGGTTAACAACGGGAGCATGGGCATCACGGTCTGCCACGATCTGGTGAACTATCGCAGGAACCGGGGGTTCTTGGGAGGGGCACTTGTGGCCAAAAGTACCACATTTTTGACAGGACACAGGTCTCCATTCATATTCAACAACAATAGAACGACTCTCCCCATTTACAACAATATCCACTGAGTCGCAACGCTCATCCCTTGCAGATATCTCAATGCAAACCCTGGCAAATGAAATCATTTTCATCTGCTCAGCCCTATGATCAACATATAAAGGTTTTTCAATGGCACTAGCAATTGCGCTTATCCCAAGAGCCGACCGGAATGCATAAGGGACGTTCTTCAATCTTACCCACACCGAGACAGAGGAGTGGTGATCCTTCTTTAGCTCAAGGAGCGGATGCCATTGTTGAAGAATGAGAGGAACTCTAGCAACGGTTAGAGGTCCTTCTTCAAGAACTTTCCTTCTGAATTCTTGGTCTGGAATGTGAAAGAAGTAGCCTTGTTCATTGGCCATGACATCGTGGAGTTGATGTCGCCATGTGTGTTTAAGAGCAGCTTCTGTGAGCTTAAATGGATTGGCCATGACATCGTGGAGTTGATGTCCCCATGTGTGTTTAAGAGCAGCTTCTGTGAGCTTAAATGGGAGTCTCTTTCCCACAAAGTATCTCACAAGACATTCATGCCACTTTGGATCTGTGGCCTGCAGAATTTCATACGAAAGAAACACCACCGGTTTTTTATCAACCAAAGAAGGGGCCACATAGGAGAGGTTGTACCCTTTAACAGCAGCCTTAGCAACATTAGCCCACGACCAAGCTAGAGGGGGTTTTGAGCCTTCCGCCTGCTGTCTTTGGGTCTGGGGTTTCTCCGAGTGAGCAACAGCAACAGTGGAAGCCCGAGCAGAACCCAAAGGGATCGAGTTCTCAGCTTCTACGACAGATTTCCCCCTATCCGAAGGAGGACGGGATTTTCTACCCCGACTCCAGCCCCGAATCCCAGCTTGCTGGGCCTCCACCGCTATCCCTTTCTCTTTCGAGGGCGTGTCCATATTCAAGACAAGCCCAGCACACCAGAGAAAAGAAGAAAACGCAAACCCTAACAGGAGTTGAGCATTGTTGCTCGAACTGAGCACGCCACAGAAAAAGCTTCGGTGGAGAAGGAGGAAGGCGCCGGGCGAGTCCCCCCACTGAAAATCAGAGCTATCAGTCCAGCGGATCGATCGGGCTCAGCAGAACAGCCGCACGGAGGAACAGGAACCAATTCGCCCAGCTAGAGAGAAAAGGGTGAGCATATAGCTATAATTTCATGAAGCAATATATCGAGAACATAGTTCACAAGCTCAATTCTCACCCTCATTTCATCTTTTAATTAGTAGAATGCGTACATGTTAAGACAGCATATGTTAACAGGTACATAAATCTAATATGATTAAACATGATTTGTGGATTTTTTTTTTTTTGAGTGTTATTGAGTAAAAGATACTTCCGTGATTTTCAAGAGAATCATTAAAAGAAGAAGAAGAAAGAAACTGACAATTTCCCTTGTTAATCATACAAAACGAGACAATTTATTATTTATCAAATTATTTATGAAATCATCGAATTTTCTTCAAAATGTAATTTAAAACACTCTTTCGAGAAAGAGAGAACAAATAACAAACTAACCATAGAAAAAGAAAGTAATAATATATGGTTTCAAGTAAACATATGAATATTAAAATTTGACTGGAAAAATGACATAAATGATTTATGAACTTTGATCAAATATGTAATATCGTCCATAAATTCTTAATTTGTTCAATGTGGTTTTGAACGGTTGGCAAATGTTTAATTTAGTCCATGATATATTAAAATGGTTAATGTTGGAAGGACTATTGGAAATAAAGTATTTCACTAAGTTCAGTCGATGGACTCTATTAAAAATTAATTGTGATTTATTGAAAGAAAGTTTAATCCAAAAGTCTAAGCTTATTAATGAAGGTATATTGTATCAATATAAAGAGTATATATGACCATTGTTGAGTAACGTGAAATCATATGTTAATATTTTATAAGAAAAATGAAGTAGTCTAGAATTTGTGGGATCAATATAATATTTTGAGTGTAAATCAACAGAACTTAGACTACGGTTAATTAAAAACCTAAATGGGTTGCATGTGTATGTTGTCGTAATTCATGTCATTTAGCTTTGGAGATCACATCTCTTAGCGAGGAAGGTGGATTTGCTAAATTCATAGTTCAAAGTTCTAAAATTAAATTGTCTCTACTCTCGTACCTCTGAATTTAAAAAGAAAAAAAATTCTAAAGTCGATAGTCAGTTTGTGGGGAGATATTCTCTTTGATCATGTCAAGTTAGACTGGCGACGGCAGCTCAGTTTTCAATATCTATTTTTTCTGTAAATAACTTTTTCAGATTCAGTAATTTTTTTCCTTTAATGAATGACGTTATGTAAATAAATAAATCTAGATGCTCAAGAACAAAAATAGTATAAGAAAATTGATCCCTCCTGCGTCTATCTCTCGGTTTTTTTACTTTTGGTTTTTCCTCTGCCTCAACTCGTCAATTCACGAGAATACCCATTGGATCTTTCGCTGAGTCCTCCTTTTATCCAGCAACAAAGGGAAGCCCCTCCATACTCTCTCTCTCCAAATCTAGGCCAAATCTATGTCTTTTCTTTCTTTACTTCCAAAATCAACTCCTTCCTCTCCTAAACTCGCCAGTCCTCCATTCCTTTGAGTTGACCATATTCCCCATCCCCTTTCCTTGTGTGTTTCGGGGAGAGTCGCATATCTTTTCTAAGTTTAGGCCAAAGTGGTATGCTACTTATAAACAAGAACGTCCCTAATTTCTAAATGTAGACGAATGTGGTCAAGAATGAGATTACAAGACCCAGACTTTCATACTTGCAATGTCAGATGCCAACATGAGCATTTGCAATTTGTAACTTGATGTTCATAAGTTGAGAAGCAGAGAGAAACATTAGCTCAAATTTTCTCAACTTAAATTATTTTTTTTTAATTTTGATTTTTCGCTTCTCAAAGATTAGAGGAAAAGTAGATGTCATGATTCAAACACAAAGGAAAATCAAAGTGGACCAAAACATAAAAGTTTCCTTAAAAAAAGAAAATATAAAACTCCAGAGATTAATTAATTGAGTACTGTCGACGAAAAAGCCATTGCCCGAGCAGGGCAATCAGCGTTTTGTCAACCGACTTTAATTTTCTTTGTCGGCCAGATAGCAATTTGGTCGTTGTCATCGACTTCCAGCACTTTGCTTTTAGATCTTCCAAGGAGTAATACAATAATTTCAACTCTAGAAAAGAAAGAAGCCATTTTTTCTTCTTTCACACATGGTGTTGGAAGAGAGAGAGGCAGCTATCGATAGACCAAGAAAAGAAGCTATGGCTAGCTCAGACGCAGGAAGTTACCAGGAAGATAGTGCGGCAGGTGTTCCTGAGCTTTAGAGGATCCTATTTTTCATCAGCCAATAGCATTTGACTTTATGGTCTTCGTCGTGATATATTACAATTTTCTACTTTAACTATTTTCTCATAGACCCGTGATGGCATTTGATTGGTTGCCTATTACTACTCCATTAATGAATGACGGAGAGAGGTCCAAGCACAACCTTACTGATAGGGTCTCCTCCAGTTGTTACATTAGCAACTTCATTGAGTTCTGATCGTCATCTCAGCATCGGATCTATATTCTTATTGTCACCCAGCCATGGCAAGGCCGACCTTGCGGAGGTTAGGCGAGGCTATCCCAAGATCGGTGATAAACAAGTGGAAGAAGAAGAAGAAGAAGAAAAGGAAAAACGAAAAAAAAAGGAAAAAATGATTAAACACTAAAAGAAATTTTAAGTGACAAAAAATTTGAGAATCGTACCAAGCACATTTCTATTCCAAGGATAAAAATTTTGTATAATTACCAAATGCTTTCGAATACTCAGAAACTAATTCAGAGAATGAAATACGAAAAAAAAATCATTTCTAGAAAAAATATTCTAAAAAACAGAATAGTTAGTAAATTCACTTTAGCAACTTGCTTTTTCTCATCGGTTGTAGCACTTTGCTTTTTAGTCTTCTGAGGACTCGTATAACAATTTCAACTTTTCTTAGAGAAAGAAAGCCCTTAGTCTTCTATTGACAAAGGTGTTTGCTCGTTGATATGGATGCTTCCTCTGTTTAATAGTTGATTCGATAAAGGGTAAGCTGCTTTCAAGATCCTGATTTTCTTAATTTCTTTTTTTAACTGTAGCAAAAGATTAGTGCCTTTTTTTTTTTTAAAGACTAAGCTAATGAGTGTTGATTGTTAAAGTTATTAAAAGCAATAACTAGGAAATCCTCAAATTCAAAACTAACTTAGAGAAGACACTTGTTGATTGTCGATGTCTCATTACTTATCCAATAATTGTGGTGATGTCCCATTAGTCATCCGATAATTGTGTAGCCAAGTAGGTGCAATGGAATCACATCACTCCTAGGAAACGAACAAAAAGTATGAGATTGTGTTGCAGTTTGAAGGAATTGTATCTTGAATGAAAGTTATTATTAGATTGTTTTTCACAATTTACCCCATTAAAATGACTTTCCATCACGACAGCTGAGGCAAACTAATCAAATTGGTCATTGAGGTGGTTGTGGATAAGTTAAAGAAAAACATAAGTTTGTTGACTGAACATTTTATTGGGATTAATGATGGAGTTGTAGCAGTATGAGAATTGTTAAATGTCGACTATGGCAGTGTGCATCTCATTCAAATTCATGGCACGGGGAATTTGATAAAATGGCTCTTGACCAAGGTCGTCTTAATCAGCTTTATACCCGATTTGGGAAGTGTTGTTGCCTCTTTGATAATGTTTAAGAAAAGTCGTCAACAATCGATAATGTTCCATGGCGTGCTTCTGCCATGATTTTGACGTGAAACTAATTGATGGGTCTGCGCATAAAGCACAGGTGTCTTCAGCGCTACAAGCTGAAACCCTAACTTGACTTCAAACCCTCAAGTGCTTCCCCAAACGAACCGATCTGATCTACGAGCTTGAGTCAGACTACTTAAGTTGGATAACCTCTCTCGTGGAAGAAGTGATATGCCCGTGGGAAGTCTCGGCACCGACCCACATAAGGCAAGCCTCTCCTGGCCTTTTTTCCAAACCTGAAGATAGTCCATTGTCCTGGAGGAATAAACAGGCTTGCGGATTGGGCCGCAAAGGCCCGTAGATGTAATTATCTCCCGCCTAACTAGATTTCCAACCCCCTACTTGCACTTTGGAAGCTCATCAGCTTTGATGCCCCTTTTTATGTAATTGGACCCGTTCTCAGTGAATGAAAAGCTCGTTTATGACCCAAAAAATAAAAAGATGAATTACAAAAAAGGTCATTATTAAATTCCCATCGATTACTGACCAAAAAAAAATAATAATAATTCCCATTGATTAATGTCAAATTCGGGTTTGCCATGTAATTGTGTTTGAACGTGTTAATTCATGTAAAAAATTTCCAGTTCTCTATCACCAATGACCTAAACAAGTTAAAAGGGCACGGACTATATGTTCAAATATTGGTAACACGTATCTCAAGGGTAATTTAAATAACAGGTTAATTTTACTTTTTGTTGGGTAACTTATTTGTTTTGGTTTCAATCCTTGTTTTGGAACCACTCAGCAGTGACAAGGTTGACATAGTTGGCGGCCCATTAAGATCAAACAGGAGATCGTTGGAAGCCCGCGGTGACAGCAACTTCAGCACCGACGAATTCAAGACAGAGCACCAACAAAGCAGGGTCCGTGGAATCGCTTATCCCTCTTTCGAGTTTTAAAAAGCGACCCGGACTTTCATACTCACAAGTCACAATATCAAATGGCAACATGAACATTTGCAATCGGTAACCTGATGTTCACAAGTCGACAAGCAAAGAGAAATGTTCGCTCGAGTTGTCTCAATATAAATAGTTTTTGAATTTTTGATTATTTGCTTCTAAAGAATTAGAGAAAGTAGATTCCATGATTCAAACGCATAGGAAAATCCAACTGGACCAAAACATTTAATATATAAGTACAGAGATCAATTAAATGAGTAGTATTGAGGAAAAACCTTTGCCGTGCAGGGCGAGGCAATCAGCGTCCTTTTGGGTTTTTTGTCAGCCAACTTTACTTTGCTTTGTTGGCCATATAGCAATGGAGTCCTTCTCATCGACTTCCAGCACTTTACTTTCCGGTCTTCCAAGGAGCAGTCCAATAATTTCAACTTTTAGAAAAGAAAGAGAGCCCTTCTTCTCCTTTTCGCACATGATGTTGGGAGCGAGAGAGCGACCGATCGACCAAGCAAAGCAACTATGGCTAGCATAGACGCAGGAAGTTACCCGGAAGATGGAGTAGCAGGTGTTCGCGAGTTTTAGAGGACACTGTTCTCATCCACCAATAGCATTTGGCTTTATGGTCTTCGTCGTGATTTGTTGCGAATCTCAGCTTTCATTGGTTTCTTATTACTACTCCATTCATATATGACGGAGAGAGGTCCAACCGCCCAAGCACAACGTTACTGATGGGATCTCCTGCAGTCGCATTGGAAAATTTAATGAGTTCTTAATTTCATCTCGGCGTCAGAAGCTAAATTCATACATTTTTCTAGACAATGCAAGACAATCCAACTTTCACTTGGACTAATCAATCCGTACCGATTGTGTAATAGCGTCATCCACACGTATCAAGATAGTCTCCATCACACGATGAAGAAGGTGGCCTTACAAATTGATTTCAGCGTGAGAAGAATTCTATAATGTTAACACATATTTTGTTGCATCCAAACCATTATAATAACCAAAGGCTGATCACTTAGGTAAGCATTGCTTGAGGATTTAAATTTGTATTCACATTGTTCTACAAGTTGTTAAAAAAAAATTGAAGAACAGAGATTTTCATAAAGTAATATGAAAACATTTATTGTAGAAAGAAAACGGAAGTACGGAAGCATCTAGAATGAAATAATGGAATACATCTTGAGAAGATAAAATCAGAAGAAAGGAAGAAAAGGACAAAAATATTCATATTTTCCGGGGCCTTCTGCCCGAGACCTCCACTACCGCCATAGACCGAGAAATAAGTCATGAAAGCTTGATATGAAGAAGATCGGAGAAATGACGAGGCTGAATTGAGACAATTCTTGGTCCATTAAGTGTGCCCAGATGAACGAAGAGAATTATCGTAAATTCCTCAAGAAGCCCCCATTTATTTTTATACACTCATTTTATCTTAATTAGTAGAATGCGTACGTGTTAAGATAATATATGTTCTTAACAGGTATATATCAAATATGATAAAACCTGATTTGTGGATTCTTTTTGTTTGAGTATTATTGAGTAAAGGATACTTATGTGATTTTCAAGAGAATCATAAAAAGAGAAGGAAACCGGCAATTTCTCTTGTTGATTATTTATCAAATCATTTGTGAAATCATCGAATACACTCATTTGAGAAAGAGATAACATATAACAAACCAACCATAGATAAAATAGCAATGAAAATCGAAAAGTAATATGTATGGAGAGAGAGAGAGAGTAATAATTAAATTATGAGAACATATGAATTATTAAAGTTTGCTTGAGAAATAAATTTTGATTCAATGTGTAATATCATTTTTGAATTTATAATTTGTTCAAGGCGGTCTTCAAACTAGAGTCTAATGTATAATGTTGTCCTAAATTTTTAATTTGTCCAATACGATTCAAGAATTATTTGTATATATTCAATTTAGTCCTAAAATATATAGATTTTTTTAATGCGAGAAGGACAATTGGAAATCTTGCATTTCACTAAGCATTTGATTGATCGACTCTATTGATGATTAATTATTGTTTATTAGCAAAAACTTCAATCGAAAAACTTAAACTTATAGATTTATGAAGATTGCATGAATATAAAAAGTATATATGATCTATGTTAGACGCATATTGCGCAAACCCCAAGATCTCCATAACTAGAACAAGCACACGCGCGATTGAGTAGAAAGAATTGACGCACCTGTTTTAGGATCCATTGTTCTTGAAGCGGAAGTGGAAACACAATGTTCCACGCGCAAGTCCTTCTCCTCTATTGCCCTCCGTATCACTGGCTCAATGAGGCGGCCCCCTCACGTGTAGCGTTAGGTAAATGCCCTTTAGGTGAGGATATATGTGAGAATTAGGGTTAGAGGAGAGACTTAAGCACTATTTATAGAGTTTCACTAGTCCCCCTCATTACGGGCCAGCTCAACTCAGCCCACACTAGCCGGCCCATATTAGACTAATTAAGAAACCTACTATCTCACCTTAGACCAAACCCCGTAAAACGATAAACGTTAAACGGTAAATTACAATATCAATTAATGTAGTCCACAATTAGAAAAACTCTTACATTCTCCCACTTGGACTATATTAATTGAAATCGTACTGTATGTGCACACATTGGTCCAGAGATAATTCTTAATAGTCAATCCTATCCCATAAAATTTTAAACACCGAATCATGGCGGTAATTGTATGTATACACACAGAGCCTTCCATGGTCACAAGTGCTCTCAACTTTATTGATATGGATTCAATATGGTAGTGTGGCAAATGGATAACATCTCTCATAGAGAGACCCCATTTGTCAGTCACCATTCTCTTAACTTTAGGTGTCACAAAAACTTGTGCCACTAGAGAATGCTTTATGGTTCCAATGAACCCACATATGTCTTATTCTTACGGTTAACCTTTCTTTATGTATCACAAGACATATGCACAAGGCTAATAATCGGATGCCCGGATGCCCCTAGCCTTCACTCAAGGTTTAAGTAATACCTTGAGACTTTTTACAATATATATATATATTCAACATAATAACAATCCATTCAAAATATTTTATTGAATGCAAAAGTTGACATATATATATCAAAGTGTTACTAAATTGTAACAAAACAGATGTAAACTTTATTCAAAGAAAAATAAAAACACAGCTCCCACTAAATAACAGCATCCCAAGATGCTCCTAGGCCCATACTAATGACATGTCGATCAAAACACACAATGGCGTAGGCCTTTAGTTAGTGGGTCTGCAACCATATCATCCGTATGAATATAATCTACCGCAACGTCACCATTCATACTGATTCTTTTATAGTCAAAAACTTGACCTCCATGTGTTTAGACCCCTTTAAACTTCTGTTGTTATTAATAAACAACACCGGCAGAGTTATTATCATAATATAATGTATGGGTCTATCCACAAAACCATAAACGATAACTCTCTAATGAGGTTCCGGAGCCAAATAGCTTGAGTAGCAGCTGAAAAACATGCTACAAACTCCGCTTGCATGGTTGAAGAAGATATGGATTTGTTTCTCGCTCTTCCATGATATCGCACCTCTTGCCAACATAAATATGTATCCAAATCGTTGATTTCTTATCATCTTGACAACCAGCAAAATCTGCATCGAATACCCTACTAATTGCAGTGTCCGGAACATATTTATAAATCAGCATATAATCTTTTGTTCTTTTTAAGTATCTTAAAACCTTCTTAGCAGCAACAAAGTGATCGCGTCCCGGGATTAGACGATATCTCGCCTAGAAGCCACATTGCAAAAGCAATATATGGCCTAGTGCAAACTTGAGCATACATGATGCTTCCAAGCACACTAGCATAAGGCAAATCCTTCATTTGAGCTTTCTCAAAATCTGAATTAGGGCATTGTGAAAGATTCAATTTATCACCCTTAACAACAGGAGCAATTCCTGGTTTGCAATCCTGCATATTGAATCTTTCTAAAATGTGATCAATATATGCCCTCTGAGATAAACCCAATGAACGGCTTGAGCGATCCATATGGATCTCAATGCCAAGAACAAAAGACGCCTCACCAAGGTCTTTCATGTCAAAATTTTTCGATAACATCCGCTTTGTCTCATGCAGTAAACCAATGTCACTACTAGCAAGCAAGATATCATCTACATAAAGTATGAGAAAAATATATTTCCTCCTACTGACCTTGGTGTATATGCACTGATCTACTTTGTTATCAATAAATCCAAATGAAGTCACAACACTATGAAACTTGAAATACCATTGTCTAGAAGCTTGCTTAAGGCCATAAATAGACTTTTTCAATCTACAAACAAGCCGACCCGAGTCATCCGCTACAAAACCTTCAGCTGCACCATATAAACCTCATCATCAAGGTCTCCATTTAGAAAAGCAGTCTTAACATCCATCCGGTGTAACTCCATATCGTAATAAGCTACCAATGCTAAGATCACTCTAAAGGAATCTTTAGAAGAAACTGAGAAAATGTTGCTTCATAATCTATTCATTCTCTTTGAGTGAAACCCTTAGCTACCGGTCTGGGCTTTAAACTTTTCAATCTTTCATTTGGAATCCCTTTTAGTCTTGAATACCCATTTGCAGCCAATAGGTTTACAACCTTCGGGCAATTCAACAAGCTCCCAAACACCATTGTGTTTCATAGATTGCATCTCATCTTTCATCGCATCTAACCACAAATCTGATTGAGGACATGAGATGGCTTCAGTATAAGTCACGGGATCAACAACACAACCTATGTCATAATCATACTCTCCCAGGTAGACTAGATAGTCTGGTGGTATAGCTGAACGTCTTCCTCTAGTTGATCTTCTGAGTGGAGCTACGTCATCCTCATTCTGAATTTGAGGAGCTTGAGGAATTTCATCATGAACAATTTCAACAATAGGATCATGAGCCACATGAGGCTCCATAATTGTCTGCACAGGATGAGACATAGATCCAGTAATCCCCACCATACTATCATCTTCGATAGCTTGTGAGCAGCTACCCTTTTCAGCTACATCAAATTCTAGAAATTTTGCAGTCTGAGATTCCACAATTCTTGTACCTCCATTAGGGTTATAAAAGCGATACCCCTTTGAATGGTCTGGGTAAGACACGAAGTAACATCGAGTAGTTTTGGAATCCAGTTTACTCAATGTTGGATTATATAACTTCACTTCTGCTAGACATCCCCAAACTCTAAGATGATTCAAGCTTGGTTTACGCCCAGTCCACAACTCAAAAGGGGTCAATGGAATTGCTTTAGTAGGAACACGATTTAGAATATAAATAGCTGTTTTCAAAGCTTCTCCCCACAGAAAATTAGGTAAATTTGTCCTACTAATCATACTTCTCATCATATCCATAAGAGTACGATTCCGCCTTTCAGCTACTCCATTTTGTTCAGGACTTCCAGGCATAGTAAATTGACCTATTATCCCAGAATCCTCTAAGTATTTAGCAAATGACCCTTTAAGCTGTCCAGCATCACTGTGCCTACCAAAATACTCACCACCACGATCAGATCTGACAATCTTAATAACTTTTCCCAACTGTTTCTCCACTTCAGTCCGAAAAATCTTGAATTTATCAAGAGACTCGGACTTTTCTTTAATCAAGTATAACTATCCATATCGGGAATAGTCGTCAATAAATGTGATGAAATAAAAATTTCTGCACAAAGTAGCCGTGTATGGTCCACTAATATCGGTGTGAATAACCTCCAACAAGTCGAACTTCGTACAGCAAATTTCTTCTTTATCTTAGTCATCTTACCTCTCGCAACAGTCTACGCAAGTCTCTTGATCATCTTTAAGAGTAGGCAAGATATCAGCCTTTATAAGCCTTTTTACTCTTTTGTCTTTAGAGATGTGACCAAGACGTTTATGCCACAATGCATAAGACTGTTCCTTAGGTAGAGGTCTTTTGGAAACAACCTTTTCAGCGGAATAAGCAACGTATATGTCGTGGGAGATAAGCTCAATCGATATAATCCATCGGATAAATTGCAACACCCAATCTTATTTGAATCAAAAAACATGGAAATAGTATTACTCTTTATTTCAAAAGAGTATCCACACATGTCCAAACAAGACACAGAAACTAAATTCCGCCTAAAAGAAGGTATGTAAAAAGTATTTCTTAACACCATCCGAAAACCAGAATCTAAAATCAAAATAACATCTCCCACGAACTCAACGTTAACTCCAACGTTGTTTCCAGCAGTGAGCTTTGATTCATCATGAGTTGGCGTCCTTCGGTTTATGAACCCCTGTATAGTAAATGCAACATGATTAGTTGCACCACTATCTAGCCACCAAGAATTGGTCGGAACTTCGAATAGATTGGATTCATAAACTAATGCCAAAGAATCATTACCTTTAGGCTCTCTTTTATTTCTCTTAGACAACCAAGCCTTAAACTTGCTACAACGTTTCTTCACATGTCCTCTCTCCCTACAAAAGTAGCAAAGAACACCATCCTTCTTGGTGATTGCCTTCTTAGGACCCAAAGTGTTAGAAGGACCTGCTCATTCAGAATTTCCTTTGTTGTTGGAGGGACCAGCAACTTCTGAATTGCTTTTATGGGTATAAGTTTTCACCTTCTTACCCTTGTCACTAGCAGAACTAGAAGCATAAAGAGCAATATGTCCTTTATCTTTCTTTAATTTCTCTTCCTCTGCCACCAACCTTGCAATCAGGTCATTAACAGACCAGGTTTCATCTTGGGAATTATAATTGGTTTTAATAATCCCAAAATCGGGAGGAAGAGTATTTAGAGCTTGATGGACAATGCAAGCAAAAGTAGAAATTTCAACATTGAGAACCTGAAGCTTTGTTTGCAAATCAACCATCCTCGTAACATAATCTCTAACTCCACCAGAACCATCATACTTCATAGTAAAAGTGTTTGCATATGTGTCCCTATCTCAGCATTAGGCGACACACGATTTCTAGCCATCAAAGCTTCCATCATCTCGCCTAGCATTGCAGTCTGCGGGCAAACCACTTTTTAAGTGTTCCCGAATGGAACGCTTCATGGACAGCAAGCAAATTCTATTGCTCTTTTCCCATGCAGCAAAATTTGCTTTTTGAGCCTTTGTACTCTCGACAGTCAAATCTGCCGGCCGATCAGCAGTAAGAGTCATATGAACGTCTGACATCTCCATAGCAAATAGAAAATCCTCTCTCCATCTCTTAAAATTCGAACCAGCAATAACCTCAATGGTGACAGAGTTACCATTTACAGAAAAGGTGACTGAAAGACAAGCAATATATACAATTAGTATCATGTGAGCATTGTGTAACTTGACGCACAAGTACACATCCAGAGAGTTACATGCAAAATCACATAATCACCTTTGGGCAGAATACATGGCAAGCAATTGTACACTCCCCACATGATAAGGGTTATGAGAATATATTCCAATCTTCGTGAATTCATCACCTTTGGGTATATGAACCATTAGGATCGGTCACTCCTCCATCACACTATCATGTCTCCCTCCATGAACTAATACATAATCACCTCCTTTGGGAGTATAATTATGCATTAGACCATGAGACATCCCAATCAATATATGAGATCGAAATTTCTCAAACTCAACCGAGTGTGCCACTTTGGCGGTCACAACTCAATTGAATCCTTGAAACTCTCTCATCCCAGGGATATAATCTTTACATCTTACATACATCATATACATGTGATTTAACTTTAGTGATAGGGGCATCATATCACTCAAATCACATGCCATGCTAATTATATTGCCTTATTCATTAATAAAATACAATCAAGTTTAATTTTTATTAATGAATCACACTTTTATAATGTTTATGTGATAACATACTTGTATCCCAGCACCTGAATTTTCTAAATCACAGAAAAATACAAGAAAAATACGCAAAAAATACACTAAAAAGCACGTATTTAGGGCTTTGCATGTATTTTCACATCCATAAAATCATTAAAAATATAAAATAAATACACTATGACGTAGGAAATAAGCATACGAGTCCGTTGCCGCCGACCACGCGCGAATTGGAGTCTCCACGCGCCCGCACGCGCTGCTTGAGTGCGCGGCGCGTGTTCTACGCGCAGGAGGTGCGTGGCCGCGCGTGGGGGCGCGTGCGGCCTCCTCCGGCGACGCGCCGCCCACGGTTTTCTTCGTCTCGTCGATCCCAATCCGAATATATAATTTAATTTAATTTTTATTGAACGAAAAGTCTCGAAAATCGCAAATTAGGGCAAGATCTGCACTAATTAGGGTTAATCCGTACAAATTAGGGCAAAATCAATTGCGTTCGTGTTCTAGGGTTATGGAGGCTCTGATACCACATGTTAGACGCATATTGCGCAAACCCCAAGATCTCCATAACTAGAACAAGCACACGCGCGATTGAGTAGAAATAATTGACGCACCTGTTTTAGGATCCATTGTTCTTGAAGCGAAAGCTGAAACACAATGTTCCACGCGCAAGTCCTTCTCCTATTGCCTCCGTATCACCGGCTCAATGAGGCGCCCCTCACGTGTAGCGTTAGGTAAGCGCCTTAGATGAGGATATATGTGAGAATTAGGGTTAGAGGAGAGACTTGAAAGACTATTTATGTAGTTCACCAATCCCCCTCATTACGGGCCGTGCTCAACTCGGCCCACACTAACCAAATTTCATATTAGACTAATTAAGAAACCTACTATCTCACCTTAGACCAAATCCCGTAAAACGATAAACGTTAAACGGTAAATTACAATATCAATTAATGTAGTCCACAATTAGAAAAACTCTTACAATCTATTGTCAAGTGATGTGAGAGAATATTTTAATATTTATTTCTTAGGAAAGTGAGGTAAGATGGAATTTATGGGATCACTATAATATTTCAAAATCGAACCACAAAAAAAATTAGACCAGAGTTAATTAAAAACCGAGATGGGTCGTGTCATTTTGCTTTGGATATCGCAGTTCTCCATGAGGAAGGAGAATTTTCTAAATTCGTAGTTCGAATTCTAAAATTAAATTGTCTCCACATATGTACTTCCGAATTAAGAAAAAATATCCTAAAGTTGATTGTCAGCTTGCTGGATCTTCGATAATGTCAAGTTGACTGTAGTCGACAGCTCATTTTTCAATCTCTACTTTTTCGTAAATGACTTCTGCAGATTCAGAACCGCTAAATTCCAAGAACGAAGGAGGGACTGAGAGACTCCAGTGAAATTTGGTGACGAAGTAAGACCACATGTATAATTTCAAAGTCATCCTAAAAGAAAAAGTCACGGAGGCAGATTGATGAGCCCACATCGAAGTAAATTACTATCATTATTTAAAAATATTTTTTATAATATTTATTTTTATGAAATAAATAAATTCTAATTATGCAAAAATCCATCAAGAGAACTATTATAAATTCAACAAAGAGGGACGTCACCTACTTATTATACATTTTTTTGTCCACTTAAGTCATGGAAGCACCGTTGGGTCTCGCCGCAATTCTTTATTTAGACGTAAAACTTCGGGGGCTAGCGAGTAACTATTTAGATGTAAAAACTCGAGAGCTGGCTAGTAATCCATCCTTAGGACCCTCACTTAAGTCATGGAATGCAACGAAAGGTTTGAACTCTTGACCTCAACGATGAGGAAAACTCTCACATCATTTGCGCTGCCCATGGGTGGTGATAATTTGTCATGTTAATCATACATAATGCAACAATTCATTATTTATTGAATCTTTTGTAAAATCATCGAATTTTATTCGACATGAAATGAAGAACACTCGTTTTAGAAAAAGAAAACAATATGAAGCAAACCACATATAATAAAAAAATAGCAATGACAATTGAAAAGTAATATATTTGTTTGGGGGGACGAAGAGAGAGAGAGTAATAAGTAATAATATGTGCAGAAGGGCAAATGGAAAAGAGAAGTAATAACGTAGGGAAAGAGGCAACCGTATGAACTCTGAAAGTTTGATTTCTTGGCTTCCGCGCATGTCGTGCCATAACCATTAGATGGTACGGAAAGAGTCACGTTTGATTCCTTGGCTTCCGCCCGTGGGGCCTGCAACTGCATGCGCGTTTGCTAACTTTTGTGCTGTCGGCCGCTTTTTTAGCCACATCTTTTGGTGTTTTTCTCATTAACCAATAGCATTTGATTTTATGGTCTTCATCGTACAAAATTACGACTTTCTGGTACAACCATTTCCCCATATAGCCATTAGCATCTGATTGGATTCCTATGTGCATTATTTTCTCCGTTAAGAGAGAGAAAGAGTGACGAATAATGTAACCACCGGCCGGTGGCGTGGATGGTAGATCTTGGCCTCTTCGGTGGAGGCCAAGGTTCGAAGCTCCTGCGAAGCAAGGAGGCTGAAGTGCTGTGTGATGACTTAAGCGTGACGTCGGGGTGGTGGTTTCCGCTTGGCAATTTTGGGAAGTTTACCGCACTGTTGGTGTTCTGCTCCTCCTATTCCCAAAAAAAAAAAAGTGACGAATAATGTAAATAGTCTAAGATCATTGAATAAAAAAAGAGAGAGAGAGAGAGGGAGCTAGTAAAGACTACATCTTTACTCAATTAGCTATTTTGAATTCTACGAGAAGAATATTTATATGCAAACAATGCACATAGCAATTAAAATAAAGATTTGATTTTTGTGAGTGATTTCATCAGTTATGTAATACAATTTTTATTTTTACTTTATGTATTTTCATTTTTACTCATCAAATTCAGGTATAAGTTCATTCACGTAATATCCCAAATGACAAGAAAAAAAAAAGGTGTTGTTATTATTATTATTATTATTATTATTATTATTATTATTATTATCTCACCGAGTAAATTATTCGTGCAAAAGCTTAATGAAAATAGAAAAGTTAATACTATATGGAAAGTTTGATTTCTTGGCTTCCACACATTCCATGATCACTGGTCTTTCCGACCTACTGCACATGAGGCCTGCGACTGCACATGGGTGGGGAAGAGGGTAGAGAGAGAATCACGTTTTGATTCCTAATGGTAAAACACATGAGGCCGCTTGAGCTGGGCTTTATCAGCTTTTTTTTATTTTTTTGGTGGACGGGCATTATTAGTTTAAATTGCTACACTTTTTTTTATTGTTTGGCGGAGTGGCAACAGCACCCTCATCCAAAATGGCCCTTCTGGCATCCACTCCTATCAACGGCATGTAGAACTTTTTATAAAACAAGAAACGAAAGGTTCCGTGGCCGGTTCAGTACCGGTTCTACCTAGACCGGGTCTCCGGAAGAACTGACTGCGCAGATGTTCAAATTGGGAAGGTTAAACCGGGACCTCACCCCTACTTTTCAATATCTATGTTGAACGGCATTTCACGTCTCCTTAGCTTAAAAAACTGTGGTTCCAGCAGCTCAATAGGCCGTGGATTTTTAGCACTAGTGCTACCAGTAAAAAGTATTAAAAAAATGGACGTACTAAAGGATAAAGAAAAAGGGAGATAAATTGCGAAATAAAATTCGTAGGTATAGAGTTGCCATGAGTGCAAGCTGCAAACTGCATCCCCACAACAGCTGGACGATCAACTCGCGCCGATAGCTGGGCTCCGTTCTGTCGGCCATTTGCTTGGCCACATCTTTAGTTTTTTCTTTTTTTTCCCCTCATCGACTAATAGCATTTGATTTTATGGTCTTCCTCGTAAAAAATTATGACCATGTTTCAACCACCATTTTCTCATCCACCCATAGCTTTTTGGTTTCCCTATCATTTCCTCATTACCTGTGCACGCGGCTTCTTTCTCCGTTACGACCGTGGGAAACTCTTCATCTCAGAGAGAGAGACAGAGACGGAAACAGGAGCTGAGCAAACTACTTCTATGGCAAGCTCAGATGCAGGAACTTCGTCAGGAAGCAACTATCAAGTGTTTCTGAGTTTCAGAGGACCCGATACTCGCAAGGGATTCACCAACGTCCTCTACCGTGACTTGAATGATGCTGGAATCTGTGTTTTCCTAGACGATGACGAGCTCCCCCCCGGTGCGACGATCAGGAGATCCCTAGAGCAAGCGATCAACAACTCTAAGATCTACATACCGGTCTTCTCTCAGAACTACGCTTCCAGCCATTGGTGCCTCTCTGAGCTAAAGCAAATAGTGGAAATCACCTTCAATTCGGAAGGTAAGAAAGAGATTCTACCAATTTTCTTAGATGTGGAAACTGATGACGTTAAGCTGAAAACTTCACGATACGGCGATGCCATCCAAAAACTGGAGTGCGAGAAGAGATGGAGCAATGAGCAAGTAAATGAGTGGAGAAACGCTCTCATGAAGGTCGGTACGATAAAGGGGTGGGAAGCGAAGAACTACAAAGGGTAAGCTTGCTGCTTTCAAGATCGTTTGTTTTCCCAATTTTCCTTCACACTTAATCATAAACGTAAAAATTTTCGGTAGGATTGAAGTCGGACTTTAATTATAGTAAATACGAAATGATGAACCTATGCTACGTTCGTCAGAAAATGTGAAACTGCTTAACAAGATCATCTTATATAATAGGCAAATAATGATATTAATAGCTAGGTAGCTAAATCAATATTTGATTGGGGGCACTGGGAGGATAAAAAATGGGACGATGAAATGCCATCCTCATTCCTATATAATTATTCAATTTGTTGAACATTTCTCCTCTTTATACACCACGTTTAACTTCTGCAGTTGTCGCTTGAGCATAAATCATTGGATGTCAATTTCAAATGCATAAATATTTCTGCATCTATTATGTGCGAACTTTATTAACACAATCCCAAAATTGCTAATCTCATGTTGAAATCAATTCAAATTTCAAGTAATGTCATGGCGCGTGAGTTGCCAAGTACATAAAAAGTATGTTTTGGAGGGATGTTAACGTCTAATATGGAGTCTTAGAAGATCAATTCTAGATTGTTAATCTCCCATTATCTATTCAATTAATGTGTTGTTTATTCAGTGCTATAAAAACATCAATTCCAGCTAGGTAATCGTAATTTCACATTTTTCTCTCACTAAAATGATTTTCCATTGTGGCAGCCATGGTGAACTGATAAGGTATGTAGTTGAGGAGGTCATGAAAAAGTTGGAGACAAAACATAGATCAGTGCCTAAACAATTACTTGGAATTGACGATCGAGTTTTAACAGTGAGCGAATTGTTAGACGTCAACTCTGGTGGTGTACGGTTCATTAGAATTTATGGCATGGGGGGTATCGGTAAAACGACTCTCGCCAAGGTCGTATTCAACAAACTGTCTTCTCATTTTGGAAAGTGTTGTTGTTTCCTTGAAGATGTTCGAGTGAAGTCATCAAGAATTGATGGCTTAGTTGAGTTGCAAAAAAAATTACTATCCGAAATTGGCGCTCCTGCCGGGGTAAAGAACATTGATGAAATTGATGATGGAATGCATAGAATTGGAGAAGCACTTCAGAAGAATAAAGTTCTCATTGTACTAGATGATGTTGATAACAGTGACCAAGTGAAGACATTAGTTGGAAATGGTACTTTGCATTTGGGATCTAGAATATTGATTACAACTAGGAATAGAGATGAGTTGCAAACAGATTATCAAATTTTAGATTATGAATTGGAGGTGATGACTGATGGTCCTGCACTCAAGCTTTTCAGTAGGCATGCATTTAATAAAGACTTTCCTTTAGATGACTACATTGTTCTTTCAAGGGAAATTGTATATGAGACTGGAAGACTTCCGTTAGCTCTCGAGGTAATTGGTTCGTTTCTCTCCCGCAACAAAAACCAAAAAATTTGGGAAGAGACGCTGGCAAAGCTGAAAAAAGCACCCCATAAGGATGTTTTTAGAAAGTTGAAGATTAGCTATGATGCCTTAACTTTTGAGCAACGACAAATTTTCCTTGATATTGCATGCTTTTTGTCGGTGAGGATAAGACAAGTGCATTTTACGTGTGGGAAGATTGTGAGTTTTATCCACATACTGGAGTCCGTGTCCTCACTAACATGTCTTTGGTAAAAATTGGGGAGAACAATAAGTTTTGGATGCACGATCAACTTAGAGATCTTGGAAGGCAAATTGTTCAACAAGAAGATCAGAAGAACCCTGAAAAACGAAGTAGGATATGGAATTGCAAGGAGATCCTTGGTGCAATAGAGACAGAGCAGGTAATATGATTCTGGATGGAACCAATAGTTTCTCTACTGAAAAATATCCTCTACGTTCAATGGGGATGCTCTTTTTTCTTTCTTCTTTTCCCATTTTAATCATTGTTCTCTCGATTAGAAAATCTTTCATTATTTGCATTCCTTTGCAGATGAAGAAGGAAGTTGTAGCACTGGATCTTGATCTACGAAAAAGTTATTCAGATTTTGTTATTAAAAGTGAAGAGATTGGAAGGTTCAAAAGTCTAAAGTACCTCAAATTAAATGGGGAGCCTTCGTGGGTAACTTAGCGAATAGTCTTACCAATTTAAGCTGGATTTTTTGGAGTCATCCTCATCTGACATCCGACTTGACCAACATGCATTTAAAGAACGTGGTCGTTCTTCAATTTTCAAACAATGACTTCATAGATGATTCAAAACTGCAGAGCTTTGTCAAGGTATGTACTATGCTTATTTCTAATCTATTTTCTTATAAAGTAATGTTTGATGGTTCATCCATTGAATATTGCACTCATTTTGACAGATGGCAAGAAAATTGAAAGTTCTTTCTCTTAAAGGTTGTGATAAAATAACCAGAACACCAGATTTCTTTGAATGCCCGAATTTAGAGAGCCTTGATGTCGACCGTTGTTCCAATTTGAGGGAAATTGATGGCTCTATTGGGAAGTTGAGCTGTCTAATTGGCATTAAGATTGTTTATTGCCCTTGTCTTGAATTTTTGCCTGAAGATATCGGGGACCTTGTAAAACTGGAGCACTTCACTATACAGCGGTGTGATGGAGTGAAGAGGCTCCCAGAATCCATATGGAAGTTAAAATCATTACGTGAGGTGCACTTCTCAACTGGCTGGGATTCTTATTTAGCAAATTCATGAAGTTGCTTAGTAATATTGGAATGCTTCATAAGCTGGAAATGCTTCAAGTCAATGCTAACTATTCGAAAAGTCAACTTCCTTATGAAATCGGAAGTTCGCCCTTTCTAAAAAGTCTAACTCTATCGATTACTGATGTTGATGAAGTTCCAAAGATCATTGGCAAGCTTCCTTGCCAGTGAAGATTGGAATTGACGGCATATCATAAGATTCAAGAGTTGCTGGCACTCCCAATTAGTTTAAATCTAAAATTATTGTGTGTTGTTCTAGATCTCTCAAACTTGACTAATCTGGCTGAGTTGGATCTAGATGATAGCGGAGAAAAAGGAGGTAAACTTGTACCGGTGATTTATGGTTGGATTGGGAGACTGTAAGCCAACTAAATTGAACTTGAGACTTCACAATGTCAAGCTACCCTTCCTCTCAGACCTTTCAGCAACTTCCGTTGTCTTTGCAAAACCTAGGCCTTGATGATTTCCATTTAATTGAGTCACTATCTAAACCGGGAGAAATTTTATCACATTTAGAGCTCTCTAGATCTCCAGTGCATGCATATAAACTCAGATGGGCTTTCACTTCCACATCTAGGGGAGTTGCTTGTGCAAAACTGTGAACGCTTCCATGGATTCAGGCTATCAAGTATGGGGAAGCTGAAAAATGTCTGACTAAGCTTTTGCCCGTCGTTAGATGGGATCAAATTTCCTTGGGTGTTTGAATCACTGGAGGCATCGTTATTTGTTGCCAGTCCTCGAGAAGGCTAGTCTATATGGGGGAAGCAAGGCACGGTATAATGAGTCTACTGATCAGTTGATTACTAGTGGGGTGAGACTAATCCTTCCATCGAGTGTTTTAAATAAGTTGCAAAGTTTCGTGCTGTCATCTTGTGGGCAAATACACGAGATTCAAGTTGTCTGTACATTGGAATCGGGGGAACACTTGGAGGTTTGAGATTGTCGTAAACTGCGAAGTTTTCATGGCTTACCAAACGCGAAGAATCTCAAGTCTTTTTCCATCAATTCATGCAATTGCCCAAGGGTTGTCAAGGGCCTCAACAAGTTGGAGTTTGTGGAACGAGTTTTGCCCTGTGGATCCCTAGAAAGGTTGACTGAAGTATCAAGGACCAAACTTCCAAATGATAGCCGCATATATATGTCCGGTTGCAGGAAAGACTTTCGGGGCTCCCGCTCGTCTTACAAGCACCATAAGGTGAGTCTTACAGAACACACACTCTCTCTCTCTCTCTCTCTCTCTCTCACATAGTTAACATTTGATTTGGTGTTTCAGTTTACTTATCGTTATCGGACCAATAAAGATGTCATTGGCTATGAAAGATGTATTCCAATTGATCTTACTAGTTTTGAGACCAATCTAAAATTGGCGCATTTGCAATTTTATTTTCCCAATTGTGTTTTTTCATTTTCCTTTTCTCGTTTTCTACTCCTTTTTCCCCATTTTATTCCTTTCCGTCAGTGAGAAATTTTCAAAATTTTAGATAAGCTAGACGGCAAGGTCAATGGTAACAAAACAAGTGGAAGAACTTCGCTGATCCAGAAGAAATGTCATCGTTTAGTTTCTTACAATTTTAAAAAAGTGCCTTTTATGTTCATACGTCCTTTTAAATAAGGTGTGAATTGTTCAGATAAATTTGTATCATTACTTGAAATAATATCGATTTCTTGCTTACACTTTGGAGATAAGGTTGGTACTTTGCAAATTTCATAGATAAGAGAGGAAGCTAAAAAAAAGAATTATATATCCGTGTCACATATCGTAGACATTCTGCTCATCATATGCAAAGAACGCATTCTTAGAGCATAACTCACATGGTCTACCAATTTAACTCAAGTGGAGTCGAGTTACATACTTAGGATGATTCTTTGCTAAGTCACTTATACTCGATCATTTATGATGTACATGGAGACTTACTAATTGAATCGACAAGTAACATAGGGCAGGTCTGAAGGTTCTGATCTTCAGAACTTGACTAGATAAGGTGAGTCCGAGCCATTCTCTCTCCTTTTATTTACAGTTTTCTTGACGCAAGCATCCACAAACTTGAATTCAACTGTTAAGCGGATTTGCAAATAACTGTGGTAAATCCAAAATCAATCAAACAAACATGAATTAAATTTGATCTCACTTATTTTAAAACCCACTCAACACGAGTTTCTTTTATTTTCTGCTCGTGTAATCTCATTTTCTTTTCCTTTTTTCAGTTCTTTTCTTTTAATGTATTGAGAAAGTTCCATATGTGCAGCAAATCTACAGGACAAGGTCAGTTTTTACAACAAATGACTGGAAAAACTTCAATGTCCGGAAGAAACGTATAGAATATCTTGAAGTCTCCCAATAAAATTTTCTTTTCATTTTATGTGGAGCAAATTGTATAATTTAGCATAATTTTTACGTAATAGACTCCACTTTATTGTGCATTTCTTACTTAATACCATTAATGAGGATGAGTTTGGTGATTTGCTATTTTCACAAGAATTAGATACTCATTGCACCACTCAAAACAGCTTTGCTAGCGGAGTTGTTTCAAGAAGACAACTTACATAGTCTGCCCATCTAGTAATCCAGTGACCTATGTCCTTGATGGAATTGGGTGTTCATCGAATTTTTGCATGTGGTTGGGGTCAGCCAAGTAGGATGTGCGTTCCAATAGCACCTCAGATACTTATTTAAGATTGTATAGTCTTATTAAAGGCCACTTTACACAGGAACAGGAAAGCGACTATGAAGAGGAACAGGAAACGAAGGAGAGGAGAAGGCTGGGGAGAGTGTCATTCCAATGTTTGAGCTTCAATAGTTTTCCCTCCTGGTTTTTTTTTTCGTTTGATCAGAAGTGACTTCAAATAGGAATTAAAGCAGAGGAGAAGGCTGGGGAGAGTGTCGTTCCAGTGCCTGAGCTTCAACATAATGTGATGTTGGTTGCGCATAAAGATGGCAAGCTAGAACTGGAGAGGACGGTCGCCATCAAGTCAGAACGAAAGTTGGCTGAAAGCAGAGCTGGAGCGTCTTAGAAGCACTCGAATTGCTATCACCGTTGGTCGGGAATAAAGGCCACCTTGTCTGTAAAGTGTCTGTAACCTATTGCTTTGCCTCCAAGGCATGTGTTTCGTTAATTAGTATTTGCTTTTGAGCTCTGGCTTTGGGTCCCAACCAATATGCACTTGAAGAATGTGGCCCGTTTATCAATTTTCAGATGACTACATAGATGATTTGAAGCTATGTTTTTTATTATTCTATTTAACAGATATGTGATTCTGCATCTTATGAATGGCAATGAAATTAAAAGTTCTTTTTCTTCTTTGTTGTTCTCGCGTAATCACAATGCCGTGGAGGCCATCGCTTTGGTGATGCTTTTGATAGTGTTCTTGATTTCACTAGAAACACTATCATTTGTCTTATAGAAGATGAAGAAAGAAAAATAGAATAAAAAGCTCATTTTCCCTTCATAAAAAGCTCATTTTCCCTTCATTTGATGATCTTTTTTGAAATTTTATTTACTTTTCTCCAATCCACTTATGTTGCTTACTACATATTCGTTCAATGGCATGGTGACGCATCTATGTGGAGACACCCGTCATTTAGTAAGCAACTATTAGTGGAATAATTGAATACCATGCATCTTCCTGTCTAATCATTTGATCTTTCAATTAATACATTAGATATTTCTCCTCTTGAACACAAAAATGTCCAACTTCTGGTCTTGAACATAACTAATAAAATGCTAATTTGCGATTCTTAAATATTTGTACATTTATTTTTCTGAAACACGATTAACATAATTCGAAGATTGCTAATCTCATGTTGGGATCAAGTCAAATTTTCAGTGTCATGACATAGTGCAGCACGCGACACCTTGCCATGTGCCTGAAAAGTATGTTTGAGAGTGATGTGTTTTTTGATATTTTCTGTTGGTTTCATATATTTCATGGTCACATAGAATAAGCTAGAACAATTAAATCCGAAATCATTTGGTGTAAGTTTCATCATTCTCTTCTGGCTCTATTTATTTTACGAAATATTAATGATTTAGAAAAGATTTTCCTAAAATCGATCGTTTGTATCGCCTTTGAATTAATAGATTAATGAAAAATATTTTAATTATTATCAATAATTTATATTTAAACATTTCTATTGACGATGAAAATATTTTGCATTCATTCATTTTTGTAAATTAGATAAGCGATCATCTTTTGGAAAACATTTTCTAAGTCATTCATGTTCTGCGTAACAAACGGAGTCTAAATATGGTTTTCTACATGCTTAATGTTTCTCTAAAACTTCACAAGATCGAGAACGTAAGGCTTGCACAATAAATCATATGACCGATGTCCTCAAACGCATACGTTCCCGTCTACCAATAGCATTTGATTTTAAGGTCTTTCGTCATCGACTTTGTGTTACCAGCCATTTTATGTCGAAACCAGCGCAGCCTGGCTGGCAAGGTCGTCAATTGTGAGCTTTTAAATAGCCTTGTTGGTTAAAAGATAGTGACATAGCAGCACTCCAACAACGACACCTTTGTTTGAGCAAATTACTATGTGACAGAAAATTGGATTTCAACGGAATGACTTTCGTTTGAGACAAAAAGTAGAATTGAACTTGTAAAAAGCTAAGCTTTTCCGATCTTCCGCTTATATTTCCGTTCCGTAGGCCATTTATTTGGGCATATTTAGTTTTTCTCATTGATCAATAGCATTTGATTTTATGGTCTTCGTCCTCAAAACTGACGACTTTCCGTCTCAGCCGATTTATGTCTGTTGATATGGGGTTATATTCTGAATCAAAAACTAAATTAGAAATAAAAGTCCTTTTTCAACAGAAGAGATGATGAAAAGCAAAAAGAACAAGCAGAATAGAATGATTATTTTTCTTAGCCATCACATAAAAAAACAAGAGAACATTTAAGGATGTGGAATCCTATTTGATGACAGCTAAGCAGTGTACTAAGCGCTGGCCAACGAAAGTATGTGATTATCATCTTCCAGCGAGACAATCGTTCGAGGTTTTATCCAACAGAAGCCGGCTCAGCCTGGCCGGCATGAGCTTCTAGCGAGACAATCGTTCGAGGTTTATCCATGTTTGCATAAGGATGGATTGCCATTAGATTTTTTTGTACCCTTCGCCGTAAGTGACAAGGGAGAGACTTAAATTTCAAAAAGGCCAGGGAATTATCTTTCTATTGGGTGTCTAAGTCATACCATCCATCTAATCGAACAAAATCACTCACATACGAGTTTTCTTTATAATACAAGATGTATGTACGAAAGGAAGTTAGAGACCCTACAAATCAATCTAATTTAGATCTAATCTTAAATTGATCTGTACAAAATCGTAATCGGATCAAATTCTCTATCAAAGCCGCATATCTTCCAACAGATTTTACAGTTTGATTAAAAGCCACTTCAAACAGGAGCGGGAACGGAAACAGGAACAGGAAAGCCGCTTCGAACAGGAATTCGAACCGGGGAGAAACCTGGGCAGAGTGTGGTTCCAATGCCTGAGCTTCAGCAGTTTGCTGCATTGCGTCCTCCCCTGTTTTTTCCCCACTGATTAAAAGCCAATTCAAACAGGAACTGAAGCAGAGGAGAAGGCTGGGGAGAGTGTCTTTCCAATGCCAGAGCTTCAGCAGATTGTGATGTTGATTGCGGGTTAAGATGGGAAGCTCTGGCCGATTATTTGACAGCGGAACTGGAGAGGCCCGTCTCAAAGAAGTCAGAGGACGCTCGCCATCAAGTCAGAACGAAGTCGGCCAAAAGCAGAGGTAGAGTGTACCGGAACACTCGAAAAGGCAATGGAGGGCGTACTTGCCTATTCGAGTGATCAATGCCAATGGCGTCTGGCAAAGCAAACCCAGAAGATGTCACCTTTGGCCGGGAATAAAGGCCCTCTTGTCCGTACTGTATTTGTGGCCTGTCTTTTTCGCTTAGAATGCATTCGTTTCTTTTAATTCGTCTTTCCTTTTAAGCTCGGGCTTTGGAACCATTATGCACGTAAAATAATGTGGTCTTTCTTCGATTTTCAGACAATAGCTTCATAGGTGATTCAAAACTACGGAGCTTAATCAAGGTGTGTCATGCTTTTCTCTATTCTATCTAAATAATTTGTGATCACTCATCCGATGAATAGTGGCGTTCATTTTTTACAAATGGCAGTAAAAGGGAAAGTTCTTTTTTCTTTTACATTGTTCTCACTTAATCGGAACCTGCGACAACTTTGGATGCTCAAATTTAGCGAGGCTTATTTTCCAACATTGTCCCAATTTGAGAAAAATAGACAGCTCTATTGGGAATCAAAGTATTTAACCAACTTGAATATCAATGGTTGCCATCATCTTGAAGATTCGCCCAAAGAAATCAGAGACCTTGTGAATGTTCAATGCTTGACTTTAGGGTGGTGTTGTTGAGTAAAGAAACTACAAGATTCTATATGGAAATTGAAATTGTTACATAAGATGTAGTTTTCGACTGAGTATTTTGAATCAAATTTATCTTCAAACGATGCATGGCAGTTGCCTAGTGCAAAGGAAATGCTTGAAGTCATGACTCAAAATTTGAAAGGTCAACTTCTCCTGAATCGAAAGTTTGCCCTTTTTTTGAGAATCCTATGCTTTTTTTTTTTTTTTGTCAAAATGATGAAACTTTATTTATCATATAGGCGGAAACCCGCTTTGGCCCGCTACCGGGGCGTCGAAACATAAAAGAGCCCTGGGGGTGAAGGAGGCGAGGCCCACCAATTCGGAGGAAGGGACTTCGGACGTTGATTTCGTGCGGCCCGATCCGCTACCCGGTTGGCCGAGCGAGGACAAAACGCGAGGCCCACACGCGGCATCTCGCCGGGAGAAGAAGACGACACATCCTCGCTGCCCCACGTGCGTTAACTTGAGTTTCCCGTTCGTGCTTCAAGCTGGAGATCACACTTTTTTTGTCGGTTTCAAGATGGCTTCACAGAAGACTCTCTTTCATAAAATTTAGGGCTTTGAGGACTGCTAGGGTTTCAGCTTGTGTGCTTGATTCCGCCCAAATATTCTTCGAGAATCCATCTAGCAGGGTGCTGGAGGAGTCCCGCACAACGCAGGCCACGGCTCCTTTCGTTGATCCTTCCCCGAGCGATCCGTCAACATTCGGTTTAAGGCATCCAGGCTTGATTTCGGTGCTTGCCGAGTGGGTTGGATTTCCGGTTCTTCTGTTTTCTTTGCGAGTTCATCTCCCGATCCCCACTTTTGGTAGCTGATTTTGCCGAGATCTTGCTAGATCTATCACTTTACAAGCCTCGTGTTGGTTCCTCGGAAGATGAAATCATTTCGGCTCTTCCATACCTGCCAGAGGAGAGTGCCGATTGTCTCTAGAGAGGGGAGGTGCGAGTCTTTGCTTGTAAAATTTGTAAGCCATTCATCAATGCGTCTGACTTCATGTGCGTTGGTTTTCTGGGTTAATTCTAGGCGCTTCCAGACCCCTGCAGCCCAAGGACAGAGGAGAAGAGTATGTTCAGTCGTTTCCACCGTGTCTCTGCATAAGCCACATAGCGGGTCAGGTAAAATTCTTCTTTTCCATACGTTTTCCTTAGTTGGTAGAGCGTTTTGACAAGCCCGCCATATGAAAAACTTCACTTTCGGGTTGATTTTCATGTGCCAAATTGCATGCCATAATGCTGATGGGGTTTGGTATGAGGAGGAAGGGTGCTGATTGGCTGTGTTTTCTGTGATGTTGTTTCTCAGCACGTTGTACCCGTTCTTAACTGTGAATGATCCATTTTGTGTGCCCGTCCATACTAGTTCATCATTAAAAAAAGAGCCATTGATTGGTGTAGCGAGAATTTCCTGTGTTGTCTGATCATCAAACATATTTCTTACCAATGGTTCATTCCACGCCTTTGTGTTCCGGTAAGATTAACTCCGATACTTTCTTGGGATCGTTTACGTTTTGCCGGCCCTCCTATTAGACCTCTCCTCAGCCATTTATCCGTTCTAATGTTGATTGATTCGGCGCTTCCAATCGACCATCTGACTGAGTTTGCAATAGCCTCTCTTCCTATTAACAGACTCTTCCATCCCCATGAAGGGTTACAACCAGAATCAGCATGCCAAAACTCTGAGTGATTAAAATATAGCCCCTTCATTAATTTTGCCCATAGTGTATTCGGATCTTTAACCATCCTCCAAGCTTGCTTCCCCAATAAGGCTTTATTTACAGTGACCAGATCTCTGAAACCCATTCCTCCTCTATCTTTTCTCATCTTCATGGTTTCCCATCGTTTCCAATGTAGACCAGCTTGAGCATCATTGCTTTTCCACCAGAAATTTGCTATTTTTTTCTCTATCGCTTTGCAAATTGACACAGGGATTTTGAAAACTAACATGGCGTATTGTGGTACCGCCTGCACTACTGATTTCAAAAGAATTTCTTTACCTGCTTTTGATATGAGTTGCTCCTTCCATCCCTCCAGTTTCATGTTGATTCGATTCAGTATCCACCCAAACATCTGCTTTTTTGATACTCCCCAATCAGATGGTAGTCCCAGATACTTTCCTGTTCGTTCTAGTTCTGGTACTCGTAGTTCTCTCTTCATATTTTCCTTTAGCAACGGTGGACAGTCTTTGCTGAAAAATATCCCTGATTTATTTAAGTTGACAGCTTGTCCTGAGGCATAACAATATTGGTTAATGACAGCAGCAACATTTTGGCATTCCTGGATAGACCCATCTAAGAAGAAAACTGAATCATCTGCAAATAACAAATGAGTTAAAGTAGGGCAGAATCTATTCAGTTTAATTCCCTTAATATTTCCTTCTTGTAGCGCCTTTCCCATCAAAGTTGATAAACTGTTTGCTACCAATATAAATAGATAGGGTGAGATAGGATCGCCTTGCCGAATGCCTCGGGAGGGAGCGAACTCAGGAAGAGATTCCCCATTGAGTTTGATTTTAAATGTGGCTGTGGTAACACACTGCATTATCAAATTAACCCATTTAGCACAGAACCCCATTTTCAGCATGCACCCTTCTAGAAAGTCCCACTCAATCCTATCATAGGCTTTTGTCATATCAAGTTTGAGTACCGCTTGAAAATGCTTCTTTCTTTTCCTCTTTCTCAATTGATGCAGTACTTCTTGTACAATATAAATATTGTCTTGAATTTGTCTTCCACTCACGAAAGCGCTTTGCTCGTTGAAATCAGCGTTGGCAGCCATCTCTTCAGCCTATTTGCTAGAATTTTTGAGATAATTTTGTAGGCAAAGTTGCATAAGCTGATAGGGCGGTATTGATCTATCTTCTCTGGATAGGGAACCTTTGGTATTAGAGTAATATGTGTGCTGTTAAGGGCTGGATCCAAAATCCCTGAGATAAAGAAACCTCGAACTTCTTTTAAGATATCAGGACTGATTATATCCCAATGATGCTGGTAAAACAGACTGTTTAAACCATCTGGGCCAGGGGCTTTCTGAGCTCCTAATTGGAAAACTGCAGCACGTACTTCTTCCATAGTTACTTCCACCACTAGATAATCGTTTATTTCATTTCCGATTAGCAAAGGGCATTGATTTAAGACAGGGTCATAGTTGCGAGGTCCTTCCGAGGTGTATAGTGCCTTGAAAAAAGATGTGGTGAGGTGCTGGAGTTGCTGTTTACCTCTAACCCACTGATTTTCTTCATTTTTCAGCATCTGAATTCTATTTTTTTGTCTCCGTTGGATGGTTGCTGCATGAAAGTACTTTGTATTTTTGACTCCCCAACGAAGCCAATTAATTCTAGATTTCAAGCCCCAAAACATTTCCTCCCTACGCCACAGACTTTCCAGCTCTTCTTTTATCCTTTTAATTCTGATTGTATCTTGATAATTCCGGTGGCTGTTTGTGATGGATTGAAGCTCCTTCTTCAAAGCTGTAATGCGAGTGTTATTATTGGGGAATTTCCGTTTGCTCCATTCTTTCAATGCTTGGCTGGTAGAAAATAGTTTTTCTTTCAGTCCTCTTTGAATGCAAGAGTTCCATGCATGTTTTACTATTTCCCTGCAATCATTATCTTCAATCCAGTAAGTTTCGAAGTTAAAGTCTTTTCTTTTCTTTACATTTTCAGGGGTGCTAACCACAAGGAGGGGGCTGTGATCGGAACCCACAGCCGGAAGAGCAAAAGCTTCAGCCTCCGGAAACCTAACCCGCCAATCCATTGAGCAGAAGACCCTGTCCAATTTCTCCTGAATCCTATCAGCACCTTCTCTGTTGTTTGACCAGGTAAACTCACATCCTTTACAATCAATTTCCATTAAAGAACAATCATGGATGCAATCTTGGAAGGCCTGCATTCTATAACTCTCAGCTGTCCTGCTGCCCCTTTTCTCCCAATAATAAAGTATCTCATTAAAATCTCCCATACACATCCATGGGAGTGTATTAGAAGAAGTCATCTGTCTTAATTTCTCCCATAGCTGAAGTCTGTCCCCATATCTGTTTGGAGCATGCACACAAGTAAGCGCGTTTTGTCCGACTCTCATAATCAAAACATATCAAGTTTATGAGTTCTTGAGAACCGAACTCCACTTCCACCTCCACTTGCTCATCCCATAATACCGCCATCCCCCCCGCAATGCCTTGCGGTTCCTCCACAAAACTTTTTTGGAACTTTAATTTTCTCTTAAGAGGAGCTACCACTTTTTCTTTGTTTTTTGTTTCCATTAACAAGATAAGATTGGGCCGTTCTTGAGCCACCATGGCTCTTAAATTCTGAACTGTCGGTGGTGTGCCCAACCCCGACAGTTCCAAAGCAAATAACTCTCATTTGTGAACCGGTGGCTTGTTTAGGCTAGCCACCGAAGCCTTTCCCCTGGTTTCTTTTGAAAAACTGATGGGAGTCTCTTGTAAATTTGTTTCATCCAGATCGGCTATATCAACTATTGAAGGGTAATAAGGAGTATACCTCTTCAACTTCTTGGCTGGTGAGGTTTTCACAATCCTGCTTTCCTTTTTTACACCTGTTTTTTTATGCCAGGAAGATGAAATAACAGCTTGCTGGTTTTGCTGTTCAGGTTCATTGATGTTGATGATGCCCTTTCCTTTCTCCCGTTTCTGCTCCCTTTGGTATTCAGGTAAATTAATATCCATTGGTGCCCTGTTTTGTGGTTGTGTTTGATCTACATAAGTTCCTTCTTGTGTCTCTCCGGTAAATATGACAATTTGGGTATCCTGAGAGGATATATCACTACTCTCTTGTAGTTCCCCCTTTTCTTCAGCCACTTGTTCATTATAAAATAGTTCCCAAAAAGGGCTGTGCACTTTCACCTCTGATTTTAGCCAATTGCCGAACTTATTGTTCTGTCTATCTTCAATTCTGTCTGCATGATATGGTATTTCTTCACAATTAGTAGTGAAATGTCCAATTCTACCACAGGAATAGCAGAATCTAGGTAGCCTTTCATACTTGAAATCCAACCAACTTTCTCCTCGCCCAGATTAAATAATATGCCTGGTTTTAAAGGTTTCTCCAGGTCTATTTCAATTCTGGCTCTCCCCACTTTCTGGCAGGCCACCCCTTTTGTCTCCACTTTTACTTCCTTTACATCTCCCATTTGTCGGGCAATCAGATGCACTATCGCTTCACTGCACCATTCCATTGGGAGGCCATGAATTTGCAGCCAGAATTCATAACTTGTAAAATTGTAACAGTGTGCAGGTTTGTTTGGCTCCCATGGTCTAAGGACTAGTAAATTGCTCGAGAAGGACCAGGGGCTGTTTGCTAATACTCTGTTCTTGTCCCTTTCAGATTCAAAGGTAAAGGATAAGACATCAGATTCACGTTGTGCAAAATTCAGAGAATCCACCTTCCAGACTCGCGTCATAGTTGAAAGAAAAGCTTGGTAATTGATATTTCCTCCCGAGTACAGCTTTCCAAACACCGTTCACTTGCATTCATCTAAAGTTTCCTCTGAAATGACTCTTTCTCTAGGCGGGGCATCCACTTCAGTTTTCAGATTCCCAAGCCTCTTACATAGTAAAGCTAGTCGACCATCTCTTTCCCCCGGATCATCCATTTGAAAACCCTTGTTAGCCTCGATTCAGAGAATGACCAGAAACCCAGAAGACCAAATCAGACGTTACCCATCTACGAACAGCCTTTCATTACCGAAATGATACCCCTCAAGACCATTCAGCGGAAATTTAAAATAGAGATAAATCTTCCCATTATTGACTACGGAAAAAACCCCAAGGAAGTAAAACTTCAGATCCATCGTGCAAGAAGTGCAAAGAGGGAAAGTGCGGCATCTTCAGCAATCCTTAGAGCCTAAAGACCAAGTCAAGAGGAAAGCGAGCAAAGGAAGCGACGTCGACTCACTTTATCAGTGTCCAGCGAGGAGACGTCGAGCGAGCCACGGATGAAAGCGAGCCAAGGAGAAGACGAAGACAATATTCTCGCAGAAGCCACATGATACTAGGATTTACGATTTTCTTTTTTCCAGACAGAATCAACGAAGAAGGGGTTTAGGGTTTATGGGCAGCTACCATGAACGGTTGTCGTGCCCTTGCATCAGTGAAGTTCCAGCGACAGACAGTATGCTTCATTACTTGCAAACGCCTGAGTTAATAGTATGCAATAAGATTCACGAACTGCTGACACTTGTCGCAAGTTTAAACAATCTACTAGTGTTGTCTATAACGTTGCAAGTAGTCTTAGTTCTCTCAAATTTGACTAGCTTGGTTCAGTTCAACCTATCTAATGGTTCTAATTGGAGAGAAGGAAGCAAAATTCACCGGTTAGTAGGGTGGATTGGGAGTTTATCCAGACTGAATGAGCTGAGCTTGAATCTTTTCAATGTGCCTTCTCCTACTGAGTAGGCTTCCTTAGTTAAAGATCTTCATTTGTCAAGGTTGGACCTGCGAAAACTTGTGCAACTTCGTCCAACTCTGTTAAATTTAAGCCTTGACAACTTCAATTCAACTGTGTCACTCTTATCCAAATTAAAAAATATGTGAAGTTTAGAGCTCCCACGGTCTCAAGTGCAAGAAGAATACTCAACAGCCTTCAACTTCAAAATTTAACAGAGTTGGTTCTAAAAAGCTGTCAGTCCCTTGAGATATTCGTACTATCAAAAATGAGGAAGCCCAAAACCGGTCCGAGTAGAATATTGCTTAGAGCTAGTTGAGATCCAACTTGCTGAGCTGTATGACTCATTGGAAGCATTTTCTAGCATATAGTGTGAGTCCTTGGGAATGGTCAGCTTACACGGGTGGAGTGTGCAAATGAGTCGATTATTTGTGGAGGGACTCTAATTTTTCTGTCGTGAGTACTAAATAAGCTTAAAAGTTTTTACTTAGGGGTTGCCCGAAGATACTCAAATTCAAGTACTGGGTACATTGGAAAAGGGGAAGGGTCGGACATCTCGGATTATAATTAGGCGGAAAGTGTTCGTGGTTTTTCAAACTTAAAGGAGCTCAAGTGTTCATACATTCGTGATTGCAATGGGCTGCAGGTTGTTGAGGACCTTGACAAGCTAGAGTTTTTGAATCAGATAAGCATTCATCGCTGCGGATAAGTAAAAACATAGATCGATTTATCACGAACAGAATTTCCAAATGATAGCAACATAGATATCTTCGACTGCTGGAAATTAGCTGAGGCTACAATTCGATGTCTCCATCCAGTCTTGCGAGCATTATAAGGTGAGTTGAACCTTCTCCTTTCTTTCTTTGTTTTTTCTTCTCACCTTTTTTCTTGATGGATAGCAACGATCACCTCATTCTATCCCAGTTTGCTTACTCCCGTCTCTATATCACTTATACATAGCAAACATTTGATGTACTAAAATATGATCTGGTGTTGCCTTTCTACGTAGTTTATATGAGGCTTATATACACATATAGTCTATCTCCATCTAATAACTTATTCTAATATAGTGAACTGGAAAGAGAGATTTGGTATCTTATGGAATCTAAATGAAATGATTCAGAAGGCCATAGAAAAAAGTGAACTCAACTTTTGAGCACGGACGGATCGGTTGTTCAGAACCCCGGTCTAGCGTGAGGTGGGGGGCATCTTGCGTGATCTCCTCAGCTCTTGGGTTTCCGGCTTTTACGGGTTTTGGGGAACCATGGCGACCCCGATTGCGGAATTGTGCGCTCTCAGAGAGGGTCTGAGACTTGCTCTGCAATGTCATATATTCACAATGAACTTGATGCAAGAAATCCTTCGTGACAGGTTTCTTAATAAAACAACTTGTAAAATTAGAATCCGTAACCGCTCCTTTTGGAATGAAGGGCTAACTTCAGGAGCTTTACCCAATACCAGACGGAGCGCAGATTTCAAGAGGCAAATCCCTGTGCTGATTTCATGGCAAAGAAGGGCCGCTTGCAATAGGATAATCTTAAGATCTTTGGGGAACCTCCATTAGACATTTTGAAGCTACTGGAGTTTGACTGTAGGTGCTGCTGTGTCCACGGAGCCGTTACAATTTGCGTAGTACCTTAGTTTCTGCATTTTACGACCACTGGGTCCTCAACCGCTGGTGGAGAATGAAGAAAAGAAGAAGAGAATGATAAAGATCATCTTGTTTTGCCTGAAACAGAGATGGGAATGACAGCAGAAAACAAAATTGATGCCGAAATTCGCATTAAGGAACGAGAGAGGCCTCATTTCAAATTTTATCTACCCTTTTCTTCCATCAAATTTAGGCACAGAATGTCTACTTGATAACATACCCAACTCCCTGATTAATCAGAATCATGAAATTTCACATCAAGACATTCTACAAATTCCAAGACATCACAGCTCGACCGACATCCTTAAGAAACTCGCCTGCAGCTGCATACTCTTCCAACGCCTTCTTGACGACACCATCCCTCAGGAGCTGTGGAAAAAACAGCCAAGATGCGGTCACCATCACGAATGTGACCGTCATCAGACCCGTCAAAACCCTCTGCAACCGCCACTTCGCGCCACACTTCCTTTTCACCACCACCTCGATCACCAAACATGCTCCATGGAGCACGAAAAACCACATCACCTCCCAAGTAGGCTTCACGCGCCCCATGTAGAAAAACATCAGCTCGTGCATGAGCCCAGAAACCAGGAAGGAGGCCATCACTGCTGGCAGCGCCGCCCACTTGCGCCCGATTGCCGCCGACGCGGCATAGTGGAGTGGTTCATATATGGTCAATCGCAGGATGTTGGTGACCATGAGGTTCCACCGCTTCCCCAGAAGTCTTGAAGTGAAGACGAGAGGTACGGCTCACCGAACTGCGGCTCCAGCTCCATCCCAAAGGCTGCTCGAGCTGTGGCTTGTATGGATGATAAGATCAGATCAAGGGCAAGGTATAGGTGGCAGCAGTAGATTAACAAGATCAGGGTTGGATGGAAAAGGTCGCCATAGTCGTATACACGTAATAGCATCACAAAAAGCAAAGCTTTTTGTGGGGTAGTTCAGCAGCAAGATAGTTTTGGGTCTAATGTTTTCAGGATTTCGAGGAAGTGGGTTTTCTTTATGATGGCCATTTTGAGGTAAGCGTGTGTGATCTTTGGTGTTCTGTGTCCTCTGCGGTGATTTCTTAAGGGGCGTCTGTTGGATCTTGATGGGTAAGCAAGCAATGGCCAAGAAGCGTGGAAGAGAGATTGGAGGATCTGAAGATAAAGGCCCTTTGCCAAAGGCAAAGAGGAAGAGCTTGGAGTTGCCAAGTCATGAAATGATGAAGCTAGTTTGGCCTATAAGATTCACAGCTGATAGATTGAGAGGAAGATAAAGAAAGAGAGCCGCGACGGGAAGAATCGGTAAGAGCCTTCTAGTGCCTTTTGGGATGATCCTGCCCACTGAGTAGCAATAGCACAGAGATATCAATGCTGTGATGCATACCTTGAAGAAGTTGTAAATCTCTCCTTCCATGCTCCTCTGTCTCTCTGTCTCTCTGTCTCTCCCTGTTCCTTGATTTTCAGCTACACTGTCTTTGGATCTCTTCGCTAGAGTTTTGCGCGAGTTTGATGGTCAGAATATTGACAAGAAAAGGTCAGTTGTATCTTCAATAAGCAAAGAGTCAGAAAGCTGCTTGCCTGCTTCTTTTTATTTATTGTTTCTCACCTTAGTAATGCTAAAATGGACCTCTCTCTTTTTTAGTGAAGGAATAAAAAATGGTCGGTACTTTATTCATTTTATTGCCGCGTGAGATGAACCAGCAAATTTTTATGTCGAGTCAACGAAACCTGAAGCATGTTATGTGCGGCTGCTTTTGTAATATATGTAATATAGCCAAGGATACACAGAAGAATGGTCAAACGAACAATCTTCTTTCCCTTGATAGTTTTCAGAAAAAAAAAATGGTGTTGCTATTACTGAAATCTTAGGTCAGACATGAAAGACTAAGTTTGTAAGGTTTTCTGTGCAATTTGAGATCAGGCATGAAAGACTAAGGTTGGGTAAAGGTTGTAAGGTTTTTCTGTGCGACGGAAGAATAATCCACTCTGATTCTGAACTGAGCGCTCGCAGATCTTGGGCTGTTTTTATAGACAGACAAGATTCAAGGACAGAATCAACCGACACAGCCCTTGCACATTGCAGTTGTATAAATATGATGACATGATTTGACTCTTTACCTCTAAAACTTGCCAAGGCCTATGTATTAGCAGACCAAAAGAATGGAATTGTCATTACTGTAAAGGCAGGCATGGCCATTGGCCATTCCCTCTTTTTATTTCTTCTAGAAAGATTATTATTTTCAGGGTGTACCGTCATTTCGTCGCTCCCCCATACTTCACCTCAGAAACATATTTGACATTTAACATTCATTTCTTGGATTCTCATATACTCATCTGTGTCACAAACAAACACAGATATTTAGATACTCATTCCCATCCATCCTGGATCGTTTCATCATACGATTCATACAGGTCTCCTCTCCTCATCACATACAGGTCTTCTCTCCTCATCACAAACCATCTCCTTTCCAAGAGTTAAAAGCTATTTCAGAATCCCAGAATGCAGCAAACAGGATCCAAACTAACAAACACAGACCAGCACAAATAATTAAACGGCAACTAAAATAAAGGGGGTGGGAGAAAGGGAGACAAAAGCAGCATCACCAACAAATTTGAGCAAATACAAGTAGCAAGTAGGCCTTTACCCACTTCCTTGCGCACAGAATCTGATAAAAGATACCACAAGATATAGATGACAAAAACATACATTGCTCTTGACAACTAGTTCTTATGATCACAGTGCTCATTGAGAGAGAGACAGAAAATGCTCAGATGCATCACTTCCAAATTACTCATAAGGAACAGCAGCTTCTTTCTTTAAACCTATTTTCTTCATGCCAATAAAATTTCGAACAAATATCTTGTCTCAATTGTCTAGATGACCATCCTGTAAAAAACTAAAGATAAGTTACCCAGCCATGGTAATACATCAGATACATCAACCAGCGAAACAAGTGAGACCAGGGCCATGTTTGACAGAGTTGGGAGAGCGCTTCATGAAGTTGAACTCCAGTTTTTCGGATGTCAAAGTGTAGTTGATCTCAAGGTAACAGTTGTTGTCATCATCGGCAAACTAGAGATCAAAAACAAAAGCAGAAGGGAAATTGGTAAAAACAATAACACACGGAAATCATTGGTGAGAAGATAATTACAGCGAACTTTTCTATCTAGCAATCAAGTTGTTGAAAGATATAAACCCGAACAAATCATCAATGTTGGAGCTAATAACCAACTAATTTTTCTTTCCAACAGATCGATCTTGGCGACAAATACGAATGCAAGGCTGTTTTTTTTTTTTTTTTGGTAAAAGTACGAATTGTATTCATTTTGCCAAAATAATACAAGGAAGGATAACCGGCACCAAACAGGAGACAAACACTCAGGAAGACAGTCGTCAAAGAGAGTGTAAGGGTGCCATGGGATCCCAAGGAAAGAAAGAACTACCAAAAGAACAAGACAAGAAAGAAAAAACTAACAAACAAACACTAGAAAGAACCTCCATTAATCAAAGATAGATGGATGTAGATCCCAGCTCCGTAGTAGCCTTCTATTCTTGTGGTTGTCCGGAATGCAAGGCTGTTGTCAACCAGTGATTCAGAAAACGCAGGTTTTAAATGTTGAAGGCCAATGTCATGCCTCCTTTTGATGACTAGATATGTAAACAAACCAAGTTGACTACTTGTTGCACAATTCTTCAAGCTCCATTTACCTATATACATTTAAATTCCCTTTTCCCAGACATGAAGTTTGAATTAGAAGAAATGCCTCACAATAATCTATCGATCATGATCTATGAAAATGCATGCAAGGCAACTTAGCAATCAAGATACAGGAAGGAGCTGCACAAGTTGACTATTGAAATTTGGAATTGCACGTGGTAAACTGACAAGCTGTCATCCACACAAGTGAATTATAGTCTCGGAAATTTCAGATTTTAAAGAAGTCTAAGATGCTCCATCACTTAAGAATTTAGCAACGATAATCTAAGACTCTCCATCATCTTTTTAACATAACTCATTTACCATTGCTGATGCATTATATCGAGGGAAAAGTAGAAGTAACTGAGCTAACCTTACTTCTGGCTGAATACGATCCTCTAGCAGATATGCCAGATGGTGTCGTCTCTTCAGGCATTTCATGCGTGTAGGGTTCCTGCTGTGGACTGAAAGTTCCGATGATCTCCTTTGAGCTGTCCACTGCAAAATTAGACAATGCAAGGTGAGAAGAAAACAGAGCTTAATTTACAAACCATGAAAGTACAAGGTTGAGAAAAGAGGGGCGTGGCGCTACCTTTAACACCAGTTTTCCATACTGTGTTGCTGTATTTGAGACCCGACACGATGTTGTCGCTGACCTGGAAGGTGAACTTTAGCCTATAACGGCTGCCTTCTTTCAAAGTAAACCACAAGCCTTTGGGCTTTCCATTCTCAGGAATTGGCAGTAGTATATCAGGTCTACCAGGAGAAATTATTGCAGGCTCACAATCTTGACATCCGGTTCCAGTGTTTCTACATTGCAAAGGAATGATGAAAAGAAAATGATCAGTGAAAATGGAATTCAGATCATCATTAGAAAAAAGGAGTTTTCAATCAATTACTCAATCCAGTCATCATTCAAGCTCCAGATCAATCAGAAATATGCAGTTCCGAAGCCAGCATTCAATTTGCTAAGGACATCAAGAGACTGTTAACAGGGCATTCATCTCAAACTTGATTTCATTTTCTGAAACAACGCTTGGAAAAATATAACAATCTCAGTGATGGCATCGATAGCGAATTGGAACTAGAGGGAAATTTGTGCATTTACTTAAAATTACGAAAAACAGAAAGCCAAAACACTAGGCTCTGCACTCCAACAACCAAGCTCGCTTTGAAAGCTACTTTAAAAGAGATTTTCTTTTTCGTTCTTTTCGGTCAGCTCTCATGTGCATACTTTGTCTGCTTTCTCAATCAAAGACAGATCTCTCACATTGAGACTAAAAGATTCATAAGATAAACTTCCTTATAGACTGATCACCTTACCTCATACAGAAACCAGATTTTAGATCTCGCCCTTTCTTGAGGCAAAATTGATTTGAATTGAGTGAACAATGGAGTATTTGCTGGTTCAGGACAGGAAATGATCAAACAGCTCAGAGTAAAATTTACAAAGTTGCCAGCACTTGTCTACTGGTTAGTTGTTCATCCGGAGCTATGTCATTAATATACAGCATAGTGTACCGACCAATGAGTGTAGATTGGCATCCCATTGAGCTTTCAAAGAAGTGACGAAAATCGCTTGAAACTTGGAATAACGCCACTAAAGCAAATTATGGAACTTCATTTAGTGATTAGCAGATCAAATATGATAAACTTGCCACATAGTTTTACTTGCTCCGAATAAGCAAGAAAACCAAGAGAAAACAAAAAATAACAACCACGCAAATATCATAGAGTTAACAGACATCACTGAACAGCAACAAAAGATTTTATTTGGGAAATTAGAACATGTACCACTCAACCATTCCATCAGCTTGCCATCCTGATAAATCAATATAAAGTATGTTGTGAATGCAGCACAAAAATAACAAAGGAGAGAACTAGGGACAAGAATGACAAGCCTTCATGCAGAAAGTTAAATCTGCACAAAAATTTTCAAAAGAAACATGCTGAGCGAAGATGGTTTCTCAATTTGTAAAATTGTGCTATACAACTTAAATAGTCCAATTTGTAGACGGAGGGCTCACAGAGTTTCATCTAACAAATAGATGCATTAACATTGTTAAATCCAATCCAAGTAGCTGCATTGAGGCCTCCAACAGACAATATGAAATGAATCTAGGATGCTGCACTCTTTCCTGAGACCTTAAGATGCGGAACTCACTTCACAAATGGAACCCCCAAAGGACAGTTGGCTCATATTCCTCATAATCTTGCTCGAAGAATTGTCTCAGCAAAAGCTCTTCATAAGGTGACCGTGCTGCAAAGAAGTGCCAAACTTGTGTTGCGAACGCAAACATCAATACGGGATTGCATGGTATTATCTGAGTCCCGATCGACCAAATGAAGAATGCTCAATATCCAGGATGACGGATGAACCAATAGATTCCATTAGCTATAAGCTTGTGATGATCCTCATGATGAATTTTGATCAAATGGGTGAACGCCTCGCCATCAGTTCTAATTGCCAACTTCCTAATGATTCCCCAACTACAATCACGGCAAAGCCCAGATTGCTGATCCACCAGCATTCTTCCAAAGCTGGAAAATTACTCCACCAGAGAAAACAACATTGCAACAAGATAATTCCGGCGAGAGGAGCTGGCTTTTTGACTGTGATCGGAACAGACATTCTGGTATGGGAAGAGAGCCTCAGTGCCATTGGTGTGATGTTCCGCGACATGTCCATAGGCGACGTGTTGTTTCAACAAGCTAAAATAGCTTTTCCCTTTAAGGGACTGAGCCGATATGAATGACATTGACCTCGATTGAAAGTGAGTGAAGCTTGTAGACGAGACAACGGACTTGAAGCTCGTGGACGACTTAAAGATTGTGGACGATGAATCGAGCAAAGAAGAGCCGATGGTGAACGGTGAACGGCGGACTGAAGCCCATGAGGAGTGGGCGAGGAGTAATGAGGATTAGGCGAGCGGCAAAGACCCAAGCGGCATGGCCGAGGATCAGGCGAGTGGGAAGTCCGGGAGTGGGGTGACCAAGGATCAGGCGAGAGCAACCGGGGAGAGGAAGGAAGAAAATGTGAAAAATAGAAAATCATTTGGGGATTTTTTTCAAATTTTTATCCAATCGCAAATTTTGATTAAATTACCCTTGTTTAAATCGCCGGAAATGCCCTCCGATGAACCTAGGCCCTTAGTTGATACCGTCATAACCACTTTAAACCCTTTTTAAAAATATAATCCATTTTAGACTCTCTTTCAAGAAAATGACCCCACTTAAAATCTTTAATTGAAAATTTTCCTCAAAAATATGATTCAAAGTTGAGCTTATAAAGTAAATAAGATTCAAGTACACTTTATAAAAGCTTTTTCCCATTTTGTACATAAATTTGATATAAAATTATTAACATGACAATCTAGTCATTGTCAATCATCTTACAAAGCACACCAACGATCTAAAGTAGATAAATTTGCTTAAAAGATGTCGTTTTGAGTAGTTGTATGAATTTTCTAGTTTTTCTTACTCTCTTTTCCCTCGTTCTACTTAACCTTTTTTTCCCTTCCTTTTCTACTCTTCTGATTGTCAAATCATTGACGAGGAGGATGTCATTAAGATGACGTTTTACAACAATGATCTTAGGCAGTTAAGGAGGATGCACTGGAAACGAGAAACCGGTTTTTTTTCTTCTTATAGAAGTCCCAGCATTAGGTAGGCTCAGTCCATTTTACAATTTTTTAAAATTCCTTGCTTAGATCTAGCTCCTTCGACAAGGAGGCGATTGTCTCTGTCAAGGGACTTCCAGGTTCGGTAGATATACCTGGAACATATTGCGAATTCAGACCTTTTTCTCTCTTTATTTGTCGATAATCTTCTATGCCATGTGAAATTTTCCTTTTCATTTCTGGTTACCGTTTGTCGTCTTCTTTTCTGAAAGAGGAAGGGAACTTCACGCCATCACCATGCCCGCACCACGGTGGCCGTTGGCCAGGCTGAGCGGCCATGGACGACAACCATCGACAATAATAAATTCAACTTAACTTCTAGACAGCTTTGTAACGATTGAGGGAAATTGAAAAACAATCAAACAAACATAAATTAAATTTGGTCTCAGTTATTTTAAAATCCACTACTCCACGTAAGTTTATTTCATTTTCTGCTTGTGTTTTCTCATTTTCTTTCGTTTTTCCCCTTTTCTTTCCTTCTTTCATATATGAGGAAGTTCCATATTTTGCAGAAGTCTACGGGAATTCTAAGAATAGGTATTTCATTAAAAAGAAAGCTAAAAGGATGCAAAGTAGCTATAATGGGTATACCAATTATAAATTACACCTCTAAGTGTTCACAAAGAGTCATTCACACACTTTGTCTCTCACATAAACAAATGCGTTCCCTTTAAGTATAATCGGTATATCAATCTGCTAACTCTTTGGATCAACACTCAATTGACCGCAACGCACAAGTGAAGACCTCAAGAATGCTCAATATGCTTTCAGTTTATCTTATTTCAAGCACTCGATGACAAGCAACATTGTTCTCATAGTTTGTCCTTATAGGCATCCAAAAAGCAAATGTTACAGCTGGATACACAGGCCATTAAGTTCGTCCCTGTTCAAGTAAAAAACCTCGTGGAAGAAGACCAAACCTTGGTAGAATTTGCCAACCAACTTTTGGTTTTGGCCACATCTTTTGTCGCACAACAAATCAGATGACTAATGTTAAGTTATCAAAAGCAATAACTATGAAAACCTTAAATTGAATATGAGCCTTTGAGAAGACACTTCTTGATTGTTGAGGTCCCATTAGTTATCTGATGATTCTGTAGTTAGGCAGCCGCAATCAAATAACATCACTCCTAGGAAACAAACAAAAAAAAGATGAGACTGTCACAGTATGATGAAATTGTATCATGAATGAAAGTTACGACTGGATCGTTATTTTGCAATTTACCCTGTTGAAATGAGATTCCATCATGATAGCCAAGGTGAACTAATCAAGTTGGGTCATTGAGGTGGTTGCAGATAAGTTTAAGATAAACATAAGTCTATTGACTGAACAATCAATTGGGATTAGTGATTGAGTTGTAATAGTAAGAGAATCATTAGACGTTGACTTTGACGGTGAGCATCTCTTTCAGATTCATGGCACGGGAGTATTGATAAAAGAGCTCTTGCCCAAGGTCGTCTTCATCAACTTTCTACCCAATTTGAGAAGTGTTGCTGCCTCCTTGATAATGTTTGAGAAAAGTAGTCAATAATCGATAATGTTCCATAGTGTGCTTATGCCGTGATTTTGACGTGAAATTAATTGATGTGTTTGCGCATAAAACACAGGTATCTTCGGCGCTACAAGATGAAACCTGTTGGCGTGATTTTCTCCTATCTTAAGAAAGGAGATTTGTTAATATTGTATTCCTATAATTCTGGGATCTCTTCCTTTTTCTGTTTTTATTCTAGTTGCTTGTTTCCTTAGTTGTTGCAACCTTTTATGTACATATGGTTGAACAATGGTAGATGCTCAATACAACAAAAAAATAAAAAATAAAAAATAAAAAGAGACCGAAAGCTTTGTCCGAGGACGTAGGCACATTGCCGAACCTCATAACCTTTGTGTCTTTGTGTGAAGTTTTGTTTTTCTTCATGGTATCAAAGCGGGTTATGACCCTGATTATTTGAAGAACTCACCTCATCCTCTTTGTGTCGTTTTTGTTGAGCACCATGACAATTTCAGAATTAGAATCTGGAAAACTTCCCGACAAAGGTGCAAGTTTTGAATCAGCGAAGGTTGTGGTGCATGAGGTAAACAGCCAACGTCTTACATCTATTTTGCTAAATGGAAGGAATTTTCTCCCATGGTCACGAGCAGTGACCATTGCGCTTGGAGGTCGATCGAGGCTTGGACATATTACTGGGCAAACTAAAGTCCTTGATGAAAAAGTCATCCAAATTTCAAAGAATGGCAAGCAAGCGATCACGGCGTTATGACTTGGATCTTCAACTTAATGGAGCCTAAAATCTATGAGATTTTTGCTTATTCGATTTTGGCCAAAACATTGTGGGATTCGTTGTCTCGAGATGTATGGTCAAGCCGATAATGCATCTCGAATCTTTGAGCTTCAACAAGGTCTTGCTACCTCTAGGCAAGGTGCAAATCAATCATTCACAGAACATCTAGGGAACATAAAAAAATAGTGGGATGAACTCCGTCAATATAGACCTGCAACCCAGAATGTGTATGACTATGTGCAAAGGGAAGAGCAAGATAGAATTTTTTTATCTCTTGGCAAGCCTAAGGCCAGAGTTTGAAGACACCAAACGTGACATTCTTATGAGGCCTCAATTGCCGTCCTTTAATACCGTTTGCTTCATAATACAAAGTGAAGAAACAAGGAGGAGAGTCATGCATTCTGACTCGATTGTGGCACCATCAACAGGATCATCAGAACACTCTGCAAACGCTGTTAGTTCTAATGCCAGGCAAAGTGATGGTGGTACTCGATTTGTCAAAGGGAAAGGAAAGAAGCCCCTTCGTTTCCATTGCAATCATTGTGATCGAGATGGGCATTCTAAGGAACAATGTTGGATTCTACATCCTCAGCTGCGTCCAAATAAGGACAAAGGTCCAGACGCTAAGATAGCAATTCAAGGGAATACCATAGACTTCCAATCCAAGTTAGAGTCTCTAGCGGCTGTTCAGCAACTACTTCAAACACATGGTTCGGGTCCCTTTGGCACTGAATTTGTAAATTTGGCCAAGACTTCTAGTAATATTAGTACCCTTTCTGTGGAGTCTAGAAATCAATTTATTGTTGATTCTGGTGCCATAGATCATATGTGTAGTTCCTCACATATTCTAGCTAATATTGTTTCTAGCTCTTTATATCCACCAATCACAGTAGCTAATGGAGTGCAGGTACCAACCCAAGGTGTTGGGCAACTGAATGTGCTTTCGAAGAAAACTAAGGCTTTATTGATTCCAGGATTATCTTCGAATTTAATATCTGTGAGCAAATGTGCTAAACAGTGGAATTGTAATGTCATTTTTACTCCACAGAAGGTGTTGTTCCAGGATCGCAATACCAGGAGGATGATTGGTGAAGGACAACTTCGGGATGGGCTGTACACCTTAGATTTGCATCGTGAAGCGTTGGTGGCTAGGAAGGGGAATGTGGATACCTCTCGTCTATGGCATTGGTGCATGGGTCATCCTTCAGATTGGGTGTTGCAGTCCTTAAACATGTCGTTAACTCATGATTCTAGTAGTTGTGATCCATGTCACTTTGCTAAGCAACATAGGTTGCCTTTCCCTAAACATTTGCATAAATCAACTGAATTGTTTGCTTTGGTACATTCGGACATTTGGGGATATTCTCTGTTGATTCTAGAAAAGGTTTTCGGTATTTTGTTACCTTTATTGATGATAAATCGAGAGCTACTTGGCTTTACATTCTTAAGTACAAAAGTGAAGTGCTTATTGTTTTCCAGGATTTTTGCAATATGGTGAGTAATCAATTTAATACTTCCGTGAAGGTTCTTCGTATCGACAATGGTACCGAATACACCGATCATATATTTCAAGTATTTTTATGAAGCAAGGGTATTATTCTCGAGACAACATGTGTGGGTACTCCACAACAAAATAGAATAGCTGAAAGAAAAAAATCGTCACCTACTAAAGGTTACTTGGGCCTTGTTATTCTCTACGAATTTGTCTAAATCCTATTGGGCGAGATGCGTTATGACTAGCTGTTATATAATTAATAGACTCCCTAGTCGAGTATTAGGGTATATAACTCCTATGGAAGTGTTGTATGGGCGAAAATTTGATAAATCTCACTTCAGGATTTTGGGTGTGTTTGCTATGTTCACTCTCAAACGGGAGGAAAGCTAGATCCTCGTGCCGGGGAAATGTGTGTTTGTTGGTTATTCATCGTCAAGAAAGGCTACAAGTGTTATGACCCTTACACAAAGCGTATCTATATTTCTTGGGATGTTGTATTTGATGAAACTCATATGTTTTTTCCTAACAAGAGCCACATTTAGGGGGAGTGCACATATTATTATAAGAAGTTTTCCTATGAATGTGCTCCTGTTCTATGGATGTTAATGGGACTGGTGAAGCCAAAGTCAACAATGGGGTGTCGAAGCCAACAATGGGAGCTGTAGCCGGGTCACGAATTTGCAGATCAAGAAAATTCATAAGTGGATCGAGAGATTGAGGCAACTGTTGTTCCGAAAGTTTGAACCTAGAATTGCCACCGACGGTGATAGATGAAAGGGCAAAGAGATGTAATCCCGTTACAAAGATTATCTCGTGTCACTAGACCCTCAACTCGACTTCAAGATTTTACTACTTATTATTCAGTTCAACATCCCATTCAAGAATTTGTTGGATATGACAAATTATCTCACAATTTTTTGAGTTTCTTATTTGCTATTGAAGAACAACAGGAACCTCACAACTATGAGGAAGCAAGGGAAAAAGCCATTTGGGTTAATGCAATGAAGGATGAACTTTAGGCTTTAGATCGAAATCATATTTGGGAGCTTGTACAACTTCAAAGAGGGAAGAAGACAGTTGGTTGCCGATGGATCTATAAGATCAAATATAATAGTGATGGATCGGTTGAAAGGTGTAAAGCGATTTGTAAAATGATACACTCAAACACATGGTATAGACTACAAAGAGATATTTGCACCTGTGGTTAAAATGAACACTGTGCGTGTCCTTATGTCAGTAGCTGTTAATTGTGGATGGTCCTTGTTCCAAATGGATGTAAAGAACGCATTCCTTCATGGAGATTTGGAGGAGGAGGTTTATATGGATCTTCCTCCTAGTCACCCCTTGCATAATAAAGATGGAATTGTTTGTAGGTTGAAGAAGGCCATATATGGACTCAAGCAATCACCTAGAGCTTGGTATGGTAAACTAAGTGCTGCACTCATCAAGGTTGGATTCAAAGAGGGATAACGAGACTCATCAATGTTCACCAAGGTGACAACAAAGGTATAGTTGTTGTACTTGTTTATGTTGATGATATTGTCATTATAGGCAGCAATCAACCTCGAATCGAAGCACTTAAGCGGCATTTGAGCAAGGAATTTGATATCAAAGACCTTGGCAAATTGAGGTATTTTGGGTATTGAGGTGGCGAGATCTCACAAAGGATTATTTTTATCTCGAGAAAATATGTCATGGATTTGCTGAAAGAGGCGGGAAGTTGGGAGTTAGACCAGCCAACATTCCTATGGAGTATAATAGTAAGTTCATTTCAGATGACACTCCATTACAAGCTCTGTGTAACCAACATGATGTTGGGCAGTTTCAGCGACTTGTTGGATGGTTTATTTATTTGACTATCACAAGACCTGACATAGCATATACTATTAGTTACATAAGTCAATTTATGCATAAACCAATTCAAGGGCATATGGAGCTAATAAATGATTTACTACGATATTTGAAGGCCACTCCTAGGAAAGGAATTTTAACGAAAAATAATGGTCACACAGAGCTTGTTGGTTACACTGATGCAGATTGGGCCGAGAACCCTATAGACAGGAAATCTACTACAGGTTTTTGTACTTTTGTGGGAGGAAACATTGTCACTTGGAACCACCGCCCGCAGCGGCGCAGCTGGCTTAGGGCTCTCTCCCCCTCACGAAGGGGAGGAGTTCGAATCCCAGAGGCGTTGTTAGGGATTCTTACCTGGAGTACTGTGGTGGTGGGTCCTGCAGTCACTCCCCTAGGATTTGCTCGCCTGCTGTCGACTTATGGGGTTCCCTGGGTCACAAAAAAAAAAAAAAACATCGTCACTTGGAAAAGCAAAAAACAAACGGCGGTTGCTCATTCGAGCGCAGAGGCAGAATATCGGGCCATGGCTACTACTACTAGTGAAATTGTGTGGTTGAGACTTACGCCGAATTGGGTTGCAATTGCATGACCAAGCCTACAAAGTTGTTTTGTGATAATCAGGCTGTGACTCATATAGTTTCAAATCCAGTGTTTCATGAGAGGACCAAACATATAAAGGTGGATTGCCACTTTGTGAGAGAAAAGGTGCAAGACAAGACAATTGAGACTCCGTACATTCACAGCGAGGGTCAACTGGCTGATGTTTTTACCAAAGCGTTAGTCAAGGGAGTATTTAAAGAAATGACAAGCAAGTTGACCTCCGACGAGGTCTTCGGCCCGTGGAAGAAGTGATATGCCCGTGGGAAGCCTCGGCACCTGTAACATAAGGCAAACCTCTCTTGGCCTTCTTTCCAAACTTGAGGATAGTCCATTGTCCTGGAGGAATAAATAGGCTCGCGGATTGGGCCGCAAAGGCCCATAGATGTAATTATCTCCCACCTGACTGGATTTCCAACCCCCAACTTGCACTGTGGGAGCTCATATGTTTTGATGCTCTTTTTACATGTAATTGAACCCGTTCTTATGAATGAAAAGCTTGTCTATGACAACAAAAAAAAAAAAACAAGATGAATTGCAAAAAGGTCTATTAAATTCACATCAATTAATGTCACCTTCGGGGTTGCCATGTAATTATGTATGAACGTGTTAATCCGTGTTAGAAATTATGAGTTCTCTGTCACCAATGACCAAAACAAGTTAAAGGGGTATGAATTATACATTCAAACATAGGTAACACATATCTCAAGGGTAATTTAAATTACAGGTTAGTTTTATTTTTGTTGGGTAACTTATGTCATGTTCCGATCCTCGAGCGTGTGCTTATTCTTCACTAGTCGATTAAATAGCGAAGTCCCGGGACGTATCGGCGACCCATTCATTTTTAAATACGCACGCGGAAGTATAATAAAATCCCTAGACAATAAAGCAATGGGATAGGAAAGTATGACCAATTTTTTCACAAAAAACCTTTTTATAAACACACAGGTTTATACACAGAAGCCTACAAAAAGGAATCAGCTTTCAACAAAAGAGAAATGCCCTAGGACTAACTAGCTGGACATGCTCGCCGATTCTCCAGGCTTCACCTTTTGAACTTCGAGCCTCAGGTCCCCATCGCTATCAACTAGGGGCCTGAAAATGGTTATACAATAAGCAGGTGAGATAATGTCTCAAACAAGTTTAACCCCTAAGACCCGATTAGGAAATAAATACGCCTAAGGGCTGCCTAAGCACACCACGAGTCGGATAACTTACCTTGGCCTCAGTTCCCCCTGCAAGTCAATATCATTTACAAAGGTCTCAAATCACATCATATCAAATCATTAATTAATTGACTCAGTTGATTACATGTCACCACGACCCTTTCTTGGAGACTGCTCACTACTAAGCTGATAAATAGATAGTATAGCTTGCTTCTGAGATGATCGGGTATACTACTCTTTGCTACGCTGCCATATCGCCCTTAGGATGATATATGTACCGATAATGCTCAATCTAAGCCGATAAGGTATATACTTTGCTCTCTCGCTAAGTTGACATATCGCCCGTAGGTTGATATAATATACTTGGTATCTTTGCTTTTGCTAAGTTGACATATTGCTGTGTTTCGATATAGTATACCATCTCAATCAACCTCTTTTATCATTCCCGATAAAATAGCCGTGTGTGTGGGTACATAGTCGACCTTAACCAAAATACAAGGTTTTCACTTTTGAATCTCCCACTATTTTCAGTAGTCCCAAAATAGATTTTTGGTGCTGTAGACCGACGCCCGGTAATTTTCAATTAATTACCAAAATTAATTACTTTAGGAATAAAATTCTAAAATCACAATTAAATCAATTCAGCACAATTTAGAACTCAAATAAATAAACAGATTGTGCCACAATAATTAGCATAAAATTCCGGTCATCGGCTATCCTTACATTTAATTTCCAATAAATAAATAAATAAATAAATAAATAAATCAATAATTACGGAAAATATTAAACAAATGCAATAAATCCAATTTAGGCCCGTAATGTCTAATTGGACAGAAACGGACTAGGAAAAATTTCAAGGTTCATTTAATAAATAATAGCACGTGTCTACTCACTAATGTCACTATCTAACCACATAACATTCATCGGTAAATAATTAAATTAACTAATCTAGTCTAATCTATCCACCTAAACCATGCTTAATTAATCTAATCAACCCATAAGCATAATTAACCGACTAAGCAAGGATTAGTGAGTTCAATTCACTTGATCGGCGAGCTAGACGATTCAAAACGTCGGGAACGCGACGAGGCTCGATACTCTCCAAAGCGGGCCTAGCTTTTGGGCCCGAAATCACTTCAAAACGGGCCCGAAGGTTGCTGGAAAACCCACTTTTCCCGCTCTCTGTTCGCTACTGCAACACAGAAGAAACAGGGTTGGTTTGGCGAGGCGAGACTAGCGGAGGTTGCACGGGCACTTGGTGAGCTGAACGGCGGCTTCAGTGGCTCCCACAACCACTCATGGCGGCTGGACAACCTCTTGGATGGCAAGACAACCTCCAGGAATGGCGAGCTGGGCGGCGCAACACTGCTAGACACAGCTGAGGCGCGGCAAGCCGGAATGGGCGGGCGGTGGCGAAAATAGCGAACTGCTAAGGGCGGTGGCTTGCTGGCTTGCTCCGGCGGCTTCTCTACTAGCTGGTGGTCTTGAACGGTAGGAACAAGGGGAGCGAGGGCGGTGGACGACAGGTGAGGGGAGAGAGGAAAGAGATGAGGTTGGAGAGGCCACTTGGTTCAATTTTCTTCTCCTTTGTCCCATTGACCCAGCCTCAGCCAAGTCTGGTTCCTTTGCCCTCATTCATCCAACAATGCTCATCCTTGGACACTTGAAATGGTCCAAAACCATAGGCAAAGGGGGGAGCTACGAATTTCAAGCCTTTTCCCTCCAATTAGACACTTAATTCTTCCTAATTCAACACCATTTGGCTTCAATAAATCCCGTTGTCGAGTCCTGATTAAATCGATATTTTCCTCACCAATATAACCCACTCGCTTTCTAATTTTGTGACAAAAAATGATCTACGGCTTTTTCCGGACAAAAACGGCCCTACCTCGACTTTTTTTCAAAAGTCTCGGTTAAATCAGAAAAATCTTCTCGAGGGCGGAGTCGATGCTCCTAGAATTAATTGTGACATGATAGAACCTTCAATTTCTGAAATGGACTCAAATTCATGGTTAATTTGATTTGACGCGTTTTTAACGTGACTTAGGTTACCGGGTAGGTTTCAGAAATTTTTAGTACAAATGACTCGTGATCAATTTTTCGAGCCACAATAAATCCCATCGACACATTGGCGACTCTCAATTTTCGTGAAAATATTGAGGACTCAAATACGGACACAAGGCGAAACGATAGAAAAATCAGCCTAGTGCCAACTGACAAAAATTTTCCAATTTAATGGTGTCACCCATGATTAGCCACACATTTTAATCAAACCGATCTACCTCTGATTTCAAATCGATTTTATACTGTACTGTAATGGCCTTTAAAGATGAGCACAGTCGAAAAGTCGATTTCTGATCGAATTCTCAGGTCTATCACAGTAAAATTCTTTAATGGCTTCCATGAATAGTCTAATTATCTCGAGAGTGATCAGCTCCGGAATCAGCTCTTTAGGCGCGTCGATGAAATACCCGATTTATTCAAGAGAAAACATGATTGAAAATCTGGGATATCACAACTTATTTGTTTTGGTTTTGGTCCTTGTTTTGGAACCACAAAGCAGTGACAAGGTTGAGATAATTGGCAGCCCATTAAGATTAAACGGGGGATCATTGTGAAGCCCAGAGTGCCAGAAACTTTGGCACCGACGAGTTTGAGACAAAGCTAAAACCTAGTAGTGGCGAAACAGAGCCCTTATAGTCGCTTATCCCTCTTTCCAGTTTTATCAATATCCGTGAAAAAGTGACCTGAACTTTCATACCTGCAGTTTTAGATGCCAACATGAGCATTTGCAATTTGTAAGTTGATGTTCATAAGTTGAGAAGCAGAGATAAACATTAGTTCAAATTGTCTCAATTTAAATTGTTTCTTAATTTCAATTTTTGCTTCTCAAAGATTAAAGGAAAAGTAGATGTGATGATTCAAACACAAGGAAAATCAAACCGGACCAAAACATAAAAGTTTCCTTAAAAAAGAAAAGATAAAACTCAATAGATTAATTAATTGAGTACTGTCGAGGAAAAAGTCATTGCCCGAGCAGAGCAATCAGCGTAATTTGGGGCTTTTTGTTAGCGGAATTCATGTTTCGTTGTCGGCTATCGGCCGCATAGCAATTGGGTCGTTCACGTTTCTTTGTCGGCCACATAGCAATGGGGTCATTCTCATAGACTACGGCACTTTGCTTTTCGGTCTTCCAAGGAGTAGTACAATAATTTCAACTTTTAAAAAAGAAAGAGAGCCATTCTTCTCCTTTTCACACCAAGCAAAGCATCCATGGCTAGCTCAGACGCAGGAAGTTGCCAGGGAGATAGAGTAGCAGGTGTTCCTGAATTTTAGAGGACAATGTTCTCATCCACCAATAACATTTAACTTTATGGTCTTTGTCGTGATATGTTGCGAATCTCAGCTTTGATTGGTTTCTTATTACTACTCCATTAATGAATGACAGAAAGAGGTCCAACCGTCCAAGCACAACGTTACTGGTAGTATCTCCTGCAGTTGTCGCATTGGAAAATTTAATGAGTTCTTAGTTTCATCTCAGCATCAGGAGCAAAATTCATACATTTTTCTAGACAATGCAAGACAATCCAACTTTCACTTGGACTAAATAATCTGTACTGATGTGTGTAATAGCATCGTCTGCACGTATCAAGGCAGTCTTCATCACACGATGAAGAAGGTTGCCTTACAGATCGATTTTAGCATGAGAAGAATTTTATAATTGTAATTCATACTTTGTTGCATCCAAACGAATATAATAATCAAACGGCTAATCACTTAGCCAATCATTACTGGAGGATTTAAATTTGTATTCACATTGTTCTACAAGTTGTTAAAAGATTTTTTTGAAGAACATAGATTTTCATAAAGTAATATGAAACGATTATTGTAGAAAGAAAACGGAAGTACGGAAGCATGTAGAATGAAATAATTGAATACATCTGGAGAAGATAAAATCAGAAAAAGGAAGAAAAGGACAAAAATATTCATATTTCCCGGGGCCTTCTGCCCGAGACCTCCGCTACCGCCATAGACCGAGAAATAATTCATGAAAGCTTTGATATGAAGAAGGTTCCGAGAAATGACGAGGTTGAATTAGACAATTTGTGGTCCATTAAGTGTGCCGAGATCAACCAAGAGATTTATCGTAAATTCCTCAAGGAGCCACATATGTTCTTGCCAGGTACATGAATGCGCACGTGTTAGACCAACATATGTTAACAGGTACATAAATCAAATCCGATTGAACATGATTTGTGGAATTTTTTTTTTTTTTTAAGTGTTGTTGAGTAAAGGATACTTTTGCTATTTGCAAGAGAATCATAAAAAGAAGAAGAAAGAAACTGACAATATCTCTTGTTAATCATACAAAACGTGACCATTTATTATCTATCATCATTTGTAAAATCATCGAATTTTCTTCAAAATGTAATCAAAAACACTCTCTCGATAAAGAGAGAACAAATAACAAACTAACCATAGATTAAAAATAGCAAAGAAAATTGAAAAGTAATAATATACAAAATTAGGTAGACATATGAATTATTAAAGTTCGAGTGGGAAAATGACATAAATGGGTCATGAACATTGATCTAATGTGTAATATTATCCATAAATTTTTAATTTGTTTAATGTGATTTTTTGAACGGTTGGCAAATGTTTAATTTGGTCCATTATATATTAAAAGGTTAATTTTGGAAGGATTATTGGAAATCGAGTATTTCACTAAGTTCGGTCAATTGACTTTATTAATAATTAATTGCTATTTATGGAAATAAAGTTTATTCCAAAAGTTTAGATTTATTAACGAAAGTATATCGCATCAATATAAAGAGTATATATGACCATTGTCAAGTAACGTGAAATAATATTTTAATATTTATTTATAATGACAATGTAGTAATTTGGAATTTGTGGGATCAATATTATATTTCAAGTGTGAACCACAAGAAATTAGACCGGGCTTAATTAAAAAACAAGATGGTCGCATGTGTATGTTGTCGTATTTCATGTCATTTAGTTTAGGAGACCGCAGCTCTCAACGAGGAAGGTGGATTTGCTAAATTCATAATTCAAATTCTAAAATTAAATTGTCTCTACGTCCGTACCTCCGGATTTAAAAAGAAAAGAAAAATTCTAAGGTTGATTGTCAGCTTGTGGGAGGGGTCTTCTCTTCGATAATGTCAAGTTAGACCATCGACGACAGCTCAGTTTTTAATATCTATTTTTTTCGCACCTAACTTTTTCAGATTCAGTAATTTTTTTTTTTCCTTTAATGAATGACGTTATGTAAAGAAACAATCTAGACGCTGAAGAACGAAAATAAGAAAAGAGAATGAACCCCTCCTGTGTCTCTCGGATTTTTTACTTTTCGGTTTTTCCTCTGCCTTTACTCGCCAAATTCACGAGAATACCCATTCATACTTCGCTGAGTCCCTCTTTTGTCCAGCAGAAAGAGGAGCGCCTCCGTCCTCTCTCTCTCTTTCTCTCTATCCAAATCTAGGCCAAATCTATGTCTTCTTCTATCTTTCTTTACTTCCAAAATCAACTCCTTCCTCTCTTAAATTCGCAGTCATCCGTCCTTTGAGTTGACCATATCCCCCATCCCCTTCCCCTGTGTGTTTCGGGTAGAGTCGCATATCTTTTCTAAGTTGATGCTTGATGCGGCATGCTACTTTTAAACAAGAACGTCCTACTTCTAAATGTAGATGAATGCGGTAAAGAATGAGATTGCAAGACCCAGACTTTCATACTTGCAATGTCAGATGCCAACATGAGCATTTGCAATTTGTAACTTGATGTTCATAAGTTGAAAAGCAGATAGAAACATTAGCTCATGTTGTCTCAGCTTAAATTATTTTTAATTTTGATTTTTCGCTTCTCAAAGATTAGAGGAAAAGTAGATGTCAGGATCAAGACACAAGGAAAATCAAAGTGGACCAAGACATAAAAGTTTCCTTAAAAAAAAATAAAAATAAAACTCCAGAGATTAATTAATTGAGTAGTGTTGAGGAAAAAGCCCATGCCCGAGCAAGGCAATCAGCGTAATTTGGGGCTTTTTGTCAACCGACTTTACTTTTCTTTGTCGGCCATATAGCAATGGAATCTTCTCATTGAGTTCCAGCACTTTGCTCTTCGGTCTTCCAGGGAGGAGTACAATAATTTCAGCTTTTAGAAAAGAAAGAGAGCCATTCTTCTTCTTCGGTCTTCCAAGGAGTAATACAATAATTTCAGCTTTTAGAAAGAAAGAGAGCCATTCTTCTTCTTCTCCAAGTGAAAATAACATAAATGATACTCACCCCGTGGTGGACGAGATGGTTCGCGCCTCGCCCCTCAACCGGCAGGAAGATGTTTGAAACTTCTCGCCCCATTGCGTGACTCACCTGCGGCCTGTGGGAGGTGTATCCGTGGGTCGCCCGGTTACGCTGCCAGCACTGGGTTATACGGCAATTCTCGGATCAAAAAAAAAAAAAAAAAACATATATGATCACTAAATTTTAGTCAAATATATAATATAATTTATGAATTTTAATTTATTTAATATGATACTTAAATTTTAGTTTAATATTATATAATAATTTAATATGATCCATAAACTTTTAGTATATATTCAAATTAGTCTCTAAATTTTATAAAAATATTCAACGTTATCCTTCCATCAATTTAAGCTTAATGACCACATTGAATATTTCCAAATAGTCCCAGGACTAGTTTAAATATGTATCAAAGATTCATGGACTACATTAAATAAAATAAAAGTTTGGAGACCACATTGAATATTGAACTAAAGTTTATGGACTATATTGAACAAATTAAAAGTTCAGAAATCACATTGCATATTATCAAAATTCAAAGACAATTTGTGTTATTATTCCTATAGTTGTTACATTGGAAAATTTAATGAGTTCTTAGCTTCGTCTTCATACATTTTTCTAGACGATGCAAGACAATCCAACTTTCACTTGGATTGATCAATCCATACTGATGTGTGTAAAAGCGTCGTCCACAGGTATCAAGGTAGTCTCGATCACACGATGAAGAATGTGGCCTTAAAGATCAATTTCAACACGATAAGAATTCTGTAATTTTAACACATACTTTATTGCATCCAAACCAATATAATAACCAAAAAGGTTAATCACTTAACTAAGTATTACTCGAGGATTTAAATGTGTATTCACCTTGTTCTACAAATTTGTTGAAAAAAATTGGACGAACATTTATCATCGTAGTGAAAACATGTATTGTAGAAAGAAAACGGAAGTAGGGAGCATCTAATATGATATAATTGAATACATCTTGAGAAGATAAAACAAGAAAAAGGAAGAAGAGGACAAAAAATTTCATATTCTTGGTGAGTGGCAAGGGCCATTTCGGCCGACGTGCACCCTCATGCGCACGCGAAAAATCACACACACACACACACTCACACGAAGAGGCAGGCCAAGTTCCAAGGGATTGATCTCGAGAGTTGGTAAACCATAAATCATGACCGTGAGATAATTCATGAAAGCTTAATATGAAGAAGCATCGGAGAAATGACAAGGTTGAGTTGAGACAATTCAGCGTCCATTAAGTGTGCCAAGATCAGCGAAGAGAATTATCGTAAATTCCTCAAGGAGCCATATATGTTCTTGACAGGTACGTAAATCAAATATGATTAAATATGATTTGTGGATTTCTTTTTGTTTGAGTGTTATTGAGTAAAGGATACTTCTGTGATTTTCAAGAGAATCATAAAAGAAGAAGGAAACTGACAATTTCTCTTGGGAATCATATATAATGGGATAGTTTATCATCTATAAAATCGATTGTAAAAAATCATCGAATTTTCTTCAAAATGTAATGAAAAACACTCATTTGAGAAAGAGAGAACAAATAACAATCTAACCATAGATAAAATGGCAAAAAACATTGAAAAGTAATAATATATGGAATCAGGTAAACATATAAATTATTAAAGTTTGATTGGGAAAATGGCATAAATGATTCGTGAAGATTGAGAAATGACATAAATAGTTCATGAACATTTGTCTAATGTGTAATATTGTTAATAAATTTTTAATTTATTCAATGTGATTCCTAAATGGTTGGTAAATGTTCAGTTTAGTCTATTACACATGAAAATGGTTAATGTTGGAAGGACTATTGGAAATTGTGTATTTCACTAAGTGTTTGGTCAGTCGACTCTATTAATAATTAATTGCTCTTTATTAAAATAAAGTTTAATCCAAAATTTTAGGCTTATTAATAAAGGTATATCGCATTTACATAAAGAGTATATAAGACTATTGTCAAGTAACGAAATAATATTTTAATATTTATTTTTAGGAAAATTTGTAATTTGGAATTTGTGGGATCAATATAATATTTCAAGTGTGAACCACAAGAAGCTAGACTGGGGTTCATTAAAAACCTAAATGGGTCGCATGTGTGTATGTTGTCGTATTTCATGTCAATTAGCTTTTGGAGATCGCAGCTCTCAACTAGGAAGGTGGATTTGTTAGATTCATACTTCAAATTCTAAAATTAAATTTTCTCTACGTCCGTACCTCGAATTTAAAAAAAGAAAATTCTAAAGTTGATTGTCAGCTTGTGGGGAGGTCTCTCTTTGATAATGTCAAGTTAGACTATCGGCGAAAGCTCGGTTTTATCTATTTTTTTATAATTAACTTTTTCAGATTCAGTAATTTTTTTCCTTTAACGAATGACGTTGTGTAAAGAAATAAATCTAGGTGCTCAAGAACGAAAATAAGATAAGAAAATGAATCCTTCCTGTGTCTATCTCTCAGATTTTTTACTTTTCGGTTTTTTTCCTCTGCTTTACTCGCCAATTCATGAGAATCCCATTCAATCTTCGCTGAGTCCCTCTTTAATTCGGCAAAAAAGAGGAGCTCCTCCATCCTCTCTCTCCAAATCTAGGCCAAATCTCTCTATTTTCTAGCTTTCCTTACTTCCAAAATCAACTCCTTCCTCTTAAACTCTCCAGTCCTTCATTCCTTTGAGTTGACCATGTCCCCCATCCCCTTCCTCTTGGGTTTCGGGTAGAGTTGCATATGTTTTCTAAGTTGATGCCTGATGCGGCATGCTACTTTTAAACAAGAAACGTCCCTAATTTCTAAATGTAGATGAATGCAGTAAAGAATGAGATTGCAACACAATGTAGCATTAATAATTTTGTTTAGGGGCTAAATTGTGATGTTACCGACATATTCAATCCCTTGTGTTCATGAAATGCGAAGAGATCTTCTTTTTGATAAAAATTTAGATGTCAACCATGGTGAAAAAAGGGATCTCAGATTTGTTTTGCTATTTTCCTATAGTGGAAATTTAGGGTGTCCACCATGGGCAATGAGCGTAATTTGGTTCTTTCTGTCAACCAACTTCACTTCTTATTGTCGGTCATACAGCAATGGGGTCGTTCTCATCGACCACCAGCACTTTGTTTTCGGTCTTCCGAGGACCATATAATAATGTCAACTTTGGACCTGAGCAGGTCCTTAAAAGGCCAGGGGGACCCCCCACAGGAGGCGTACCCTCCCAGGGTGAGAGACCCCCGCGTCGGGGCCCCCGTATTCCAGTGGGAGGAAGAAAATAAAACTACCCCCACTGGCTCGCCCGCCACAACTCTGGAGCCCGGAAGGGCAAAGGAGAGGGATGCCACTTGGTGAGGTTAGAAAGGCAGCCCCTCCGGTAGCCGATCCCAGGCCCGGAACGGGGACTGAGTAGGCCAATGACCCAAGCCAGGTAGAAATACCTGGGTCGTTCTCATCGACCACCAGCACTTTGCTTTTCGGTCTTCCGAGGACCATATAATAATGTCAACTTTTATAAAAGTAAGAGAGCCATTCTTCTCCTTTTCACACATGGTGTTGGATCTGTGATATTATTATATTACGACCAAAAGCATCTTCTTCAGCATTACCAGGGAAAGAGATATCAAGTAAAGCCACTATAGCTAGCTCAGACGCGGGAAGTTACCAGGAAATGAGTTGCAGGTCTTCGTGAGCTTTAGAAGACCCTGTTTCTCGCCACCATATGATCTGACTTTATGGTCTTCGTCGTGATATTTTACGACTCTCTGCTTTAACTAATATCTCATAGGCCGATGGCATTCGATTGATTTTCCTATTACTACTCCGTTAATGAATGACAGAGAGAGGTCCAAGCACAACGTCACTGATAACAACTACTGCAGTTAGTACATTAGCAACTTCATTGAGTTCTGATTTCATCTCAGCATCAGAGCTAAATTCATATATTTTTTTTCTTGGACAACACGAGATAATCAACTTTCACTTGGACTGATAAATCCATTGGGATGTGCGTAAAAGCTTCGTTCACATGTATCGAGATAATCTCCACCACGTGATGAAGAACATGGCCTTACAGATTGGTCTCAGCGTGAGCAATGTAATTTTAACACATGTTTTGTCGAATCCAGACCAAAAGGAAAAAATCAAACATTTGATCACTTAACTAATCATTACTAGAGGATTTAAATTTGTATCTATGTTGTTCTAAAAATTGTTGAAAAAAATTCGACGTAAAGAAATATGAAAACAATTATTGTAGAAAGAAAACGGAAGTAGGCGAGTATAAAAATGATATCATTGAATACGTCCTGAGAAGAAAAAAATCAGAGAAAGGAAGATAAGGAAAAGAAATTTCATATTCTGGGTGAGTGGGTGGGAATCCTAACTTACTATTGCTCAAGAGTTAAACCCTCATTTTGACTCGCATGATGAACGAGCGACTCACAAGTAGGACTTGTAATTTACACTAATTGATATTGTAATTTATCGTTTTACGGGATTGGTCTAAGATGAGATAAAAGATTTCTTAATTAGTATAATATGGGGTGGACTAGTGTGGGCCGAGTTAAGCTTGGCTCGTAATGAAAGGGCATGATTTGAAACTCTATAAATAATACTCAAATATCTAATCTAACCTGAATTCTCACTAGTATCCTCACATAATGAGCGTTTACGCTCTTGTTAAAGGGTGATGGCCATCTCATTGAGCTAGTGATACGAGAGGGCAATGAAGGAAAAGACTTGTGCGTTGATCATCGTTTTTGCTTCCGCATCAAGAACAATGGATTCCAAAACAGGCTGTGTTAATCTTTCTACTCAATCATCTGTATTCTTGTTCTGGTTATGAAGATCTTGGGATTACACGTTTTGCATCCTACATGTGGTATCGAGCCTCCACATAACCTAGAACTCGAATGCGTAGAATTTTGCCTAATTTTTAATATTTTCGTGATTTTTTCAATAAAAATCAAATTTAATTATAAATTGGATTGGGCTCATTGAAACGAGCAAATCCATGGGTAGCACGTCACCGGGGGAGGCCCATGCACCCCCATGCGTGGGGTGCCGCTCGTGCATGCGACGCACACGGCACCGATGTCCACGATGATGTCGGAACCCATGCCTCGACCCGATCCGACTGTTGACCCCCCGAACCGGTCAACCCGTCGGACTAAGCGGTTGGACCAGACGGATGGCCGGAAGCCGGGTGGACCGCTACTAATCGGGACCGGTTTTGACCGATCTCTACACTGCGTGTGAGCTCACTCGCGCCCACGCACTCGGCGGCGCATGCGGGTGCGTGGAGGCTCCAATGGGTATGTGGTTGGCGGCTATAGGTTCTTATGAGAATTCTCTATCTTGAGGTGTACTTATTATACATGTTTGATGATTTTATGGATGTGAAATTACATACAAAACCCTAAATAAATGTATTTTTAGTGTATTTTTGCTTATTTTATTGTATTTTTCGTGATTTTAGAAATACATGTATTGGGTTATTGGTATGTTATCACATAAACATTATAAGTGTAATTCATTAATAATATACAATAAAGTTCAATTTTTATTAATAAATAAAGTAATGTAATTATCATGATATGTGATTTTAGTAATTTATAATGTACTATCACTAAAGTTAAGTCATATGTATATGGTGTATGTGAGAAGTAAAATTTATATCGGTATAAGAGAGTTTAAGGATTCAATTGAGTTGTGATTGCCAAAGTGGCACACTTGATTGGGTTTGAGAAATTTCGGTCTCGTGTAATGATTGGGATGTCTCCCAGTCTAATGCGTAGTCATACTCCCAAAGGAGGTGATTATGTATTAGTTCATGGAGGATACATGATGGTGTGGTAGTAGAGTAGTCGATCCTAATTGTTCATATGCCCAAAGGTGATGAATTCACGAATGTTAGACTATGTTCACATAATCGCTATCATGTGGGAGTGTATAACTGTATGTCATGTATTCTGCCCAAAGGTGATTATGTGATTTTACATGTGACTCTCTGGATGTGTACTTATACGTCAATTTACATAGTACTAACATGATGCTAATTATATACATGTTTTCAGTCACATTTTTCTATAAAATGGTAACTCCATCACAATTGAGGTTCTTACTGGTTCAAACTTTAAAAGATGGAGAGAAGATTTTCTATTTGCTATGAAGATAGTAGATGTTTATGTGGCTCTTGCCGATTGGTCGACGAGATCTTACTACCGAGAGTACAGAGGCTGGAAAACACATTTTGCTGTCTAGGAAAAGAACAATAGAATTTTCTTACTATCCATGAAGTGTTCCATTAGGGAACACTTGAAAAGTGATTTGCTTGCGGACTATACTGCTAGGTAAATGATGGAAGCCTTAGTAGCTAGAAATCGTGTCTCGTCTAATGCTGAGATAGGGACACACCTGCAAACATTATTTAGTATGAAGTATGATGGTTCTTGTGGAGTTAGAGATTATATTCTAAAGATGGTAGATTTGCAGATAAATTTTCAGGCCCTCAATGTTGTTATTCCCATTGCTTACATTTGTACATTAACTCTAAATATTATTCCTCCTGATTTTGGGATTGTCAAGACCAATTATAATTCTCAAGATAAGACTTGATCAATTAATGACCGATTGCAAGGGTAGTGGCAGAGGAAGAACAAATTGAAGAGATAAAGGGCACATTGCTCTTATGCTTCTAGTTTTGGTAGTGCAATGGTAATAAGTTGAAAAATTATACTCATAAGGGTAATTACGAAGCTGCTGGTCCTTCCAATAATAAAGGAAATTCTGAAGCTGTTGGTCCTTCTAATAGTTTGGGTTCTAAGAAAGTATTCTCCAAGAATGATGGTGTTCTTTGCTATTTTTGAGAGAGAGAGGACACGTAAAGAAACGATGTAATAAGTATAAGGATTAGTTGTCCAAGAGAACCAAGGGTGAGCCTAAAGATAATGATTCTTTTTGGCATTTGTCTATGAATTCAATCTATTTAAAAACCCCGACCAATTCTTAGGCTGCATTTGACAAGTTAGGATAAAATTTAGGATGTGATATGATTTATCCTATCCTATGTTTAGTCTCACTCGGGACAGGATAAAATTGGATATAATGGGGATATAGGTTGGATAAAATTATCTATGGGGAGGTAGGATAAAGGTGGATAGGATTTCTAATGTCCATAATAGGAAAGTTATTTTTCTCGAATAATAAACTTATTAAATTAAAAAAATTGAAAATATATTTCAATATAAATAATATTTGAATTATAATTTAAGAAATTAAAAATAAAAAAGCAGAAATTTATTTTTAATTAATCTTTTAATTTATATATTCAACTTAACTCTATCTTATAATAAACATTCAATCTATAAATTAAATATTTACATTTATTATATATTTTAGGTATGTTAGTACAATTTACTATTTGATAAAATTTTATTAAAGAATGATGAAAGGAAAAAAAAGAAATAATAAAGAAAATAATATAAAAAGAGGAAAAATTAAGTAAAATAAATTTAAGAATAGTGTTACAAGAAATTTTACCATCTCCGTTTATGAAAATTTAGGTTCATTTATAATTATATGCCATTTATATGAAAAAAATGTATATGATATGATATGATATGAATATATTCGATTTTATAGTGCAATTCACCAAACAATGAACAAGATATGAAATAATCTCAGGATTTCATATTTTATCATATTCAGTCCTATTCCGATTAGAAATCTGGACGACCAAACGTAGCCTTAGTGGCTAGATAGTGGTGCAACTAATCATGTTGCATTTACCATACAAGGGTTCATAAACTAAAGGATGCCAAATCATGATGAATCAAAGCTCACTGTGGGAAACAACATTAAAGTTGACGTCGAGTTTGTGAGAGATGTTATTTTAATTTTAGATTCTGGTTTTTAGGATGATGTTAAGAAACACTTTTTATGTACTTTCTTTTAGGCGGAATTTAGTTTCCGTATTTTGTTTGGATATGTGTGGATACTCTTTTAAAATAAAAAGGAATAGTATTTCTATGTTTTATAATTCAAATAAGATTGGGTGTCGCAATTTATCCAGTGGATTATATTGATTGAGTTTGTCTCCTAACAACATGTACGTTATTTATTCAGTTGAAAAGTTGTTTCCAAAAGGCCTCTACCTAAGGAACAATCTTATGCATTGCGGCATAAACGTCTTGGTCACATCTTTAAAGAAAGAGTAGAAAGGCTTATAAGACTGACATCTTGCCTACTTTTAATAGTGCTCTAAGGTTTGCGTAGACTGTTGTAGAGGTAATATGACTAAGATAAAGAAGAAATCACCGTCAGTTCTGATTTGTTAGAGGTTATTCACACTAATATTAATGGACCATATGTCACGTCCCGAACCCGGGCATGCGCGCATCCCTCGGTGGTCAACTAAAATGCACGGCGTCTTAGACGCGTCGCCACCCATTCATTTTATGCACATGTGGAAGTGAACTAATAAACCCCCAGACAACAAACAAATACATGGATAGTAAAAAAGTAGGACAATCAATTATCACAAACCACGCTTTAAAAACATATCAGGTTAACTTAGGAGTTTATATACAGGTCCTTCTAAAAGAACTCATAGTCAACTTAAACTTCACTATCGATAGGGCCAGCCAAAAGGTGTTGCATCTTGCACCCACCAAATCCACATTTTGCAGATTTCCACGCTACGGCCTAAAAATGTTAACTTAAGACGGGGTGAGATAAAAATCTTAGCGAGTCAAAACCTTAAACCCTGATTAGGATGCAAATTCACTTAGAGGCAGCCTAAACAGGCGTCACAAAACAACTTACCTCGCCTCGACACATCCTACGGATCGCCCATCACATATACGATTATCAATGCATCAAGCATCACTTAATATCGGAACACATCATTTCAATCACAAATAATCACAAGGGTCCCGATTATAAGGTAAAACCGTTATGACACGTCTCATACCGTGCCACATAATTTTTCCCACAATCGGGCGTAGCTATCTCAACCACTGGCATGTTCCAGTTATTACGACCCATCGTCACGGCTAATCAGGTTGGTGGTCATCCGGCGTAACCGAGCATCATCCCGCACGTCGGGCACGGCAATGTCTAGAACCCCCGCGTGACGGTATCTTATAAAGGGCATGGTCCGGCTCCACCGCGACTCGGCTTCCGGACCCCCGCCGGGCATCTAATAAACATCGGGCATCATCTCCAAGCCCGTTGGGAGACGGGTTCCGATAGTGACCACACGCACATCCACACTTGGCTAAGAACACTTTGCTTTGCATCCAAATACCTCGTATTTAAATAATGAACTTGGCATTTTTTTCTTCGTATTAAAATCATCCTTAAGAAAAATAATCGTGTGTGGTCACGCCTTTAGATCGAACCAATAAACATGATACACTCTCGTTTCAAAATTCCATGATTTTATATACTATATAAAATTTTGGTGTAAAAAATCGCACTCGGTATTTTTTCTAATTAAATACCCATCAAATCCAATTTTGCAATAATAGCCAATAACAATCACCAAGCACTTAATTGCACAAATAAACAATCAATTTCACATATACATTCAACCATGACAATCAGTGTAAAATTATGCAAACGGCTATTTCATCACAATTTACGCTAATTATAATTAATTAAATAAATTGCAAAAATATGCCAAAATAGTGACTTAGTGAGATAGTGTGATCTACCACTAAGTGTTTACATTTTAAATTATAATATCTTGTTGTATAGTGAAATCCATTCAGAAATAGGCTGTTGGTGTGGAAGAGTAGAATGGGATCTAGAGTCAAACCACTATAAATTTCGTGTGTAACATTCTCTTCCATAACTCTCCTTAATTAAGTATGTTGCACACTTACAAGTTACTTCAGAACTTTGTTCCATCGCATAACAAGTTCCAAATATCTACTAGAAGTCGATGGCTAGTTTGAATTCCTAATCTTTTATTTAGACTTTGCTTTTAATTTTATTTTGTTCCTCATTTATTTGTCAAGATTTCTTTTAAACACCCTATTCACCCCATCTAGGTGTTCGTACTAGTTTATCACTAAGTCTTGACCTAAATTTTGACAAAAAAAAAAATCCCAACCCAAACCAGTCCAAATTGAACCAAGCCAAGTTTGACTCGAGCCACCCGGTTTGACTCAGGCCACCCGGTCAACTGCAAATCGAGGATAGACAGAGCTTGAATACAACCCCACATTATCAGTGCCTACTGTATAACTCTCCTTAGATTCTTTTCATGCTTTTGAGAATTTCATTGTAAACAAAGGAAAGAAAAATACAAGAAAGAAACGCATGAAATGTCATACGAGACAAGACACGAGGAGTAGTAGGTAAAACCAAGGAAAAAAATTAACAGGTGAAGAACAAAAAGAAAAGAAAGGCAATGAGTGAGATAGAACATCCACACCACAAAATAAGAAACAATAAATAAGAAAATTCAACAGATGACTAAACATGTTCATCGGATATAAAGCGCGATCCATTAGTTGGTGCTAAAATATAGGAAAATGACACAAACAGTCCATAAACTTTAGTTTAATATGTAATTTAGTTCATGAATTTTTGATTTGTTCAATGTGGTGCATGAATTTTAACTCGATGTGCAATGTGATCATTGAACTTTTAATTTATCCAATGCAATTTATGAACTTTTGGTACATGTTTAATTTAGTCCTAAACTATATGAAAATATTCAATGTAGTCCTTGGTTTTAAATTAATGGAAAGGACTACATTAAACATTTCATACAATTCAGGGACTATACTAAACATTTACATAAAGTTTATGAATTATATTGAACAAATTAAAAGTTTAGGGACCACATAGCACATTGAGTTAAGTTCAACGATCATATTGAACAAATTAAAATTTCAACGATCAAATCATACATTGGGCCAAATTTTAGGTACTGTTTATGTCATCATTCTGAATATATATGGAGGAGGTCCAATTGAGTGGTGCTAATACAACATAAATTTATTAATGCCTATCCTTTATCTTTTTTTCCTTGACTTGTTTTTATCATATCTAACGTAAAGTAAAATTAACTAGTTATATTTGGATGACTTCTATTTGTTACTTTTTGTAACTTTTACAACATTACGCTCGACTTTTATTAATGTGTAATTTTGTACCTCATTGGCCATAATTTTTCGAAACATAAACATTTTTTCTTGTTTCAAAAAAGGATTTAGAGATAAATTCTAAGTAGAAACCATAAATACAAAAAGTTCATCACAAACTATATAGGCTACAATAGTTGATCCTAAAAATTACACTAGGCAACAAATAATTAGGAGTAACGATTCTCGCCGGCCTCCATTTGATCCATTGTTTTTAATTTGTGCATTCTTTTCAAAAATATTTTAACACTCCATGCTTTCAATTTGATTGGGTGGAATGCCACATAATGCTTGAGAATATAAATGTTGCTCTACCTTTTCCCACCCTTGGGACTTAGCTTAATGCATTTTCCTTCATAGATTTCTAGACAATTATGGGTCTTAAAAAAAAAAAAAGGAATGTTTATCAAATTTCTATAATGTTCCACGAGTGTCAGTACTCTTTATATTTCTAAAATCTACCTTAGAACTTTAGTCGAGCATTTCAATTGTCCTACAATTACTTTAGTCTCCTTGATTTTGTGATGTAATTTTTGCTTTACGTGTAGCTAGATCATGCCTAATATGTGTAGTTTTGATAATTTACGTGCCTTCGTTGGAGTGGTAAAGTTAAAAGTATCTATGCATATATTAATAAAAGAAAAATACCTCAATAGCTTGTGAAATAACATTGTGTTTTGTTTGTTAACTAATATAAAATTGTTCGGTGTAACCAAATCAATATAAAAAGTAGGGAGTTATTGAGTCCCCCAATGCAGACTCACTCTTTCCTTGCCTTCCAGACAGAAAATCATAGGAATATGAAATTGATATTTAAATTTTCATTTCTAAGACTAGATGAATAAGTCATCCATTATTTTTAGGCCGCTCATTTCATTTTTGTTTAATGAGCAATCGGATAAAAATTTGATGTGAAAAAAATTATTTTGCACGAAAAGAAATCTGAGGGAAAACTCATGAGGAATTGGCTTCCAATTCTATGAATGACCTCTCAAGTCATGAGCTTGGTAGAAGTGTCACATATTTTCCAAGAAATTACAAGTTTAATTCAAGTCGTGAGTGAATTTTTGAACAATTTGCATTGCACATCGACTGCCAAAATTTTGGTGAGAATGTGGTGATGGGCTGCCTATCCTCAAATTTTCGGTTGCACATGGTGCAAAAAACTATAACTCAAATTGAACATTCGATGGTAGCGTGGGCCTTTTGCGGTACGCCAAGATCATCAACGTTGTTCCTTACCTCACCATATTTCCAATAGCTGGAAAAAAAAAACTACTAAATGAAGGACTCAGACAATCAAAATAAAAAACTTATCCCGAATACCATGATAGGCCCGAAGAGATAACCCGTTTGTCAAAGATAATAGTTTGCAATTCCATCTAGTCATATTTACTTCTATGGCTTTAATATTTGTTATAATTACTTCTTTTCCATCATTGAAATTCTGTCACATACCCCCGTTCATTAATATTTTCTTTCCAATTGAAAATATTGCTCCAAAACTTCATGAGCCCATAGTTATTTTAACCTACGCACGAAGCATTATCGGACAAAAAACAAGAAAAGCATAACCACCTGAGCAAACAAATTAAAATAAGAAATCCTCGAGGCATTCACCCGAGCTGCCTAATCTTCCCCGCAGCTCCATAGTTAGACAATTGTCCGTGAAGGGACCAGAATAAGAACGCGAGGAAGTGGACAGCAGTGTATATTCCTCTATATGAATTATTTAGCTAAGAGTTAGTAACCAACCATTCCAACTTTTTCAAATGCCACAAACCACACAACCTGTTTTAGCATATGCCCTTGCAAGTAGGTTACTTCAGGATAATATCTTAAAATCTATATTAAACAGCTCCAAAGATCCATATTCTGAATGACTACTGGTTTGGTTGGCCTGGTTATGGTGGCAAGTTAAAAACAAGCTCCGCATTCTGAACATTGAAATGGGACTCTTCCAGCCAGCGGCGGGATGAGTTTTGGCCATCCTTATTCACATTCGTAACTCGAACATGTTGCAGAGCACCGCGATTATCCATCAAATTTGGCCACATGCCTAGAAATGCCTTTGTAGCCTCAGCGATAGAAGATAGGACCAAAGTTTCGTGTTCTCTGACCTGTTGAAGGGCCTCCCAAAGGCAGCTGCTGTAGCATCCGTGTAGGTATTATAATGTTCATCACGTTTCAGCTTCTCTGAAGACAATAATAAAAAGAAAAAAACCCATATATAAGAGCTGAAAAAAGAATTTTGAGAAAGGAATGTAACTCTTACGTAAGATCCGGATCATGCCGGACTTTCAACCATGCAGCATGATGAATGTTCATCAGTTCAAAAGTCCTGCGCATATGGCCAGCTACATTCATTTTCAGACAAGTTTGATTTGAAGAGGGGGAGAAGAAACGACTTTTGAACCAGAGAAGTTTTGATTTGAAGAGTGGGGAGAAGAAGAGATTTTTGAACCGAGGAGGGTGAAGAAGTAGAAAATTTATGTACTTCTTATATACACTGGTGGGGTTCTTGCCCAGTCTCTATTTGTTTGTTATTGTGGTCCCCTTACGAAGGGATGATTTTTAAAAAAAAAAATTTAGTCTTGCATGATTTACAATAAAGCTTCATTTAACGTCGTCACGAAATACTTGAAAATTTGAAAATATTGAAAAATCAAATATCGAAGTGTACGATAGTTAGTTTATGAAATCCTCAATAGTACACTTGTTTATTTTTTACTATATATTTTTACGACATTATCTCTTTGATTTTTTTATTATTACGAAATAGTTCAAAATTTTCAAAATATTTAATATTTAGTAATATTATTCAAAATTTAAAAATGTATATTTGAATTTACATGTGTCAACACTTAATTATATCATGTGATTCTTTTAATTAAAAAAAAAATTAATTAAAGGGGACTTCATGCACGATGCAATGGTCAGCAATTGCTGACCAACCGCCCATGAACGATGATCCGCTCATGCACGATGATCTCGTGCATGAGCGGTTTGCTCATGCGATCATCTTGCATGAGCGGCATGAGCAGTGCTTCATGCATCATGAAGTGAAGATGATCAGCAACCGTTGCTGATTCAAGCATTTTTTTTTTCATTTAAGAAAATGCTGCATTGAGGACAGAAAAAGGGGTTGCTGAAAATAGAGAACAAGGTGCGTGTTCTTATGTTCCAGAGACACGAGAAAGAAGAGCGTTCTCTCGTTCGGGCCATACCTATAATACATCAAGGATATAGCGGATTGTCTCTACAAAGAGTGCTAGCTTATTCTTCCATTTTCTCTTCTTCTTCTTCTTCTCTTGTCTTCTTCTTCATCAATCGCCATCCTCGGTTGCCTGCCCACCGTCCGTTGTCGCCACTACCGTCGATCACCGACAACCGATCCAGCGGCTTCGCCGGAGGCTTGCTAGGCCAGGGCGAGGTCCGGCAAGCTCGCCACGGAGCAAGTGCAGGCCACCGGCAAGGCTGGGCAAGCCTTGCGATCTGGCAAGGTCGAGCCTCGCCGGTGGCTAGGCAAGCCCCGCCACCAGCAAGGCTCACCCTAGCCCTACGGTGGCAGTGAGCCCGCCAGCCCCGTCGATGGCCAAGTAGGCCTTGCCCGGCCGGCGAGGCCGGCCCGGCCATCGGCGAGGCTTGCCAATGAGGGCCGGTGATGCTGCGATGAGATCACCGGCCCCGTCCAACTAGCCGGTTCGACGATCGACCACAAGAAATAGAAGAAGAATAGGAGTAAAAGGAAAAAAAAAAAAGGAAAAAAAGGAAAAAGGTAAAAAAATTATTTAAAAATTAAAAGAAATTGATTTGAAATAGAATCAATGAGTACGGTACAAAAATGCAATTCTATTATGAATAAAAAATTTTGGACAGTTACCAAACGGTTTAAAATGCTTAGAAATTGTTCCCTAACGTAGAATAGAAAAATAATAATTTCTTATCCAAAATCTGTTCCAAGGAAGAGAATCATTACTAAATACACCCTTAGACTCGAATATGACCTACTTATGTTAATGTCCACTTGCAGCTTATGGCATTTTTTACCATGTTTTGTAAAATGGCGTACTCTCAGACACTCTCTCTCCACTAAGAGCTTAGTACTTGACTAAAACTTGATTGAGATGGACTTTTCGTTATCTATGCTTGTCAATGAACTCAAACTTCGACTTGACTCAATTAGTGAAAAGTCCTTATTGAAAGCTCAAATTGAACTCCAAGCTTGTGCTTGAGCTCCAAATTCCGAAAGAAAATTACATAACAATGGAAAAAAATCATTTTACAAATAACCATGTAACTAAAAAACTTCTAAAAATGAAATTGTTCAATTGGGCTTCTGAACTTTTTGACTGCTCGAACCTAGTCAATATCGAAATGAATCGAACCTAGTCTATGACGTCGTTGACATATTTGTCGCGTCACTCTATGTCTCTATCTCTTTTATAGAAAACACGCCACTTGTCTCTCTCCTCGTTCCATCACCTTCGCGTCATCAAGATCTTTCCCCTTTATAAGTATAAATTCACGACTAGTTTACTTGTGCGAAATCTATTTTGTAGTTCGTGATAAGATAAAATAAGCATATATTGATTAATAACTTAAAGATTTCAGCTGGAGGATGATTCAGGCTTCCGAGGCCTATTAGAACTTCGTATATGGATATTGTGGAGACTTTTCACTCAGATAACAAGCAAACCAGAACAAAATGCAGATGAAAAACAAACAAGACTAGATCTTTCGTAAGTAACACAAACGATGAAAATAAGGTTGATGGCATTACTGAGATTGGAAGGGAGCAACTGCAAAAAAAAAAAAACAAGGGAGGGACCACAAGTTTATATCGTAGTGAACAATGTTTTCCCTAAAGTCTGTCCTCATAAGCCACTCTCCACCCTTTAAGCAACGCTCTTACTCTAGAGTTGTATCTTCTTACTTGAGCCTCTAGAGTTTGTCTTTGCACATGTTCAAATAACGTGAAACCTATATGGAACAATTTAATCCAATATAAATCAGGAATGGAGGTGCTGACAGCAAACAGTAAATTTAGTGTTCAGGTTGAATTATTATAGCATTTTAGCAGAAATGGATGAACGTTTTAGAAAAGGTTTGATTGAAGTACTTATTTAAAACAGGATTTCAGAGAAAAGGGTTGTTAATCTTTAGCCATCATATCTAAGGTTCTTATGCATCACAATTTAAAAAAAATTGTATCACACGACTTAATAGCAAACGCTTGCTCAAAATGCAAACTTTATTACGTCAATGACTCTAACTCCAAGTTGAAACTGGAAACTTAAACAGAAATAACGTCGACGAGGGCACATAAGTCGACAACATAAGCGAAGCGGAGCAATCGTCATCCCCGTCCAAGGTCTAGGTCTTGTTGATGGCGATGGTGATCGAGTGAGTTGGTGTGTGGAAGAGAGAGAGAGAGAGAGAGAGAGAGAGAGAGAGAGAGAGAGGTCTGATTTGAAAAGGAGGATATAGAAGCCAACGCTTGGACACAGACCATCAGGATGCCAAACGATTTGCACATGAAAACAAATTCCACATCGAAGCACCACCTGTATAAATCCCACCCAAAGTCATTTTTTTTCAGCTTCTCTTATAGAGAGTGGTCACTCACACATTTACAGGTACGTTATTAATTAGAGAACTAACAGGTGTTCAACAGGAAGTATACACAAATGGCTGGATGCCTTTTTTTGTGGTGAGTGTTTAGAGAATAATCTACAAGTTAAGGAAAGAAGCCTCAGAACAGTTACATAAAAATGAGATAAGTACACTATCGGTGTCATAAGTTGTGTACGACGCTCACTTTGGTGCCAAAAGTTTCTGTCGGATCACTTAAATGCCAAAAGTTTGAAAACGCTCACTTTGATGCCAACTTCGATCTGGTTGGCCGGAAATCCGACATGACACTTTTTTATTAATTTTTGAAATTGATGTGACTCGCCCGGAGAGTACAGTCAGTATCCTAATACCAAAACAACGCTGTTTGGTGTTTTCAATTCAAAACTTTAAATCTCCGACCAGCGCTCGGCGGCCGCGGCTTCGACCCCAACCCCAACCCCGTCAATGGCCACTCAGCGGCCGCAGCTTCGACCCTGACCCTGACCCCGACCGCGACGATGGCCACTCAGCGGCCGTGGCTCCGACCCCTACCCCGACCCCAACCTCGACCTTGACCCCCGCCGACAAATGGCCACTCGGCGGCCACGGCTCTGACCCGACCTTGACCCCAACCCCAACCCCAACGACGGCCCCGCTCGGCCAAGTCGAAGGCCGTGATCTAGCTAATGCCCGGGAGGCCGCCGACAAGTGCGCCGCCATTGATGTCTCCCTCTCCATCTTCGATCTCGACCAGGTGCCTGGCTTGTGTCTTCCGGTACCTAGGCTCCAACGACTGGGGCTAGTGCTCCCTCGTGTGTCGTCGAGGGCGCCCAAACAGCCAAGCAATGGCGGCCGGCGAGCAACGGCAAAGCAACGGTAGAGGCCAAGCGACAACGGCCGAGCGAGTTAGGTCGGAAAAACCCTAATTTCAATCCCAAATAAATAAAAAAAAATCCCAAAATGAGTTAAACAAAGCCGTTTTGTGAGGCCATCCATAGGGACGGCAAACGACATCGTTTTCTTAAGGAGGACTGAAAACGACGTCGTTTAAAGTGCCTTGTCGATTTTTTTTTAAAAAAAGCAACGTATTCATTTTGGCCGAATATTTCTGCCGGTGGCACCAAAGTGATCGTTTTTCCTCCGATTTGGCACTTAATGATCCAACATAAACTTTAGCATGAAAGTGAGCGTGGCACAACTTATGGCACGATAGTGTACTTCTCCCAGAAAAAAAGGTATTGTTAATTCCTGGCCTTTAGGTAATTTGGGTGCCCTTCACAAAGTAGTGAGCACGAAGGAGGAAGAACAGATTGTTTTTCCTCTTCATTCAATCGTTTTACCAGTATTAATTGGTCACTGACGTATTTCTTCGAATAATGAAATAATCTCAGCTATTACATACAAGTATATTTCTGATAATATTGATACACGGCGGATAATCTCATCTATTGTAGTCAATCACATCGTCGAAATGTTCCTGCCCTTTCCATTAGTGATTCATGTTACTCTCAGAAGTTCATTGTCGAGAAATTGAAAACTCTAGCAGTGCCTTTGCCCCGCGCAACCATTACCAGTTATCACCAAATTTGCGTGCCTGATGGCTCTGATAAAAAAAAAAAAAAAAGCTTTGCCGTGTTAAAAATGTGGCGATGAAATATTTTTTCCTATTAAGCGCATATGCACATACAGACAGTACTGTAGTATTCATGTCTTCCAGGAAGATGCCTTCAGACAAAGCTTAAAATACGTCTCTCTGAGTTTGCCAAAAGCATGCAAAGTCACATACGTCGCCACTTCCATGGATTTAATAACCAGCCCTAAGTAGTTCTAGTAACTTGTATCCACCCAATCCTTGCTATATCTGAAAGAAAACTTCCCTCCATGGTTGGTCATGCCAGATACCAATATACATACCCGATAAAACAGTGGAAATGTGAGAAAAGAGCCATGTTGCAATTAGAGGGAAAGCCTTGGTTATGGTTGTTAGGTGGTCCAGTAGTCCGCTTTCCTCCAATCTTCTCATCTCAAATGTATGGAAGGAGAAGCGGAGATTTGTGATAAATTGTTATTCAAATCTTGAAATTCAGTAGGAGAACTGCATGACCTGCATAGCTTTTCTTCATTTCCGTCGTAATTTAAAAAGGTCAGTAAGCAACGGAAGGATGTGTCGTAGTTAAAGCATTTTTGGTGAAATGTTCATGCACATAATTGAGTTAGCCAAATTATCAAATACATGAGTTATATATCATTAAAAGAATAGGATAGAGAAATGCTCAACTGATTTATAGTGATTCCGGTTCCATCTAGTCGTTATATACATTTCCAAAAGGCTAGAAATTGATTATTAAGACTTGCGGGTTTCCATGCGAAAAAAGACTCCGGAAGTCACTGAACGGGGCTGACAAATTTAATTTTTTAAACTGGGGGAAGTCGGGTGTCCAGGCAATACTTAGCCAGATCTCCCGCTCGGCTGAGTGTGGAAGCCGTACCTGGCCGGGCACTGACCTGTTCTTCAGGGTTGAGATGCTCTTGAAATCAGGACGGTGGGGAGAGTGACACGACCAGATCGTCGTGATGGTCCATGCTGCAGCATTGAGGATGATTCTTCAGCAGTTGCTGGCACTAAAAGAGGCTGTCATCTGAAACCTCTTCTGTTGTTATGGCAGGATCTTCAATAGAATGACCCGCTTTGCAGCAGAAGTTTATCAGATGTTGAAAGTGATACTGCAGCTGGTAAGAAGGAGACCACCGTTGACGATAGAGTCCTAGCACTTGAAATGGAGCTCCTAGCCCCTGAAAACGTCCAGTGATTGCTCCCCCATCCTCTTGAGCCATAACAATTTTTGCCTCCGCTGAAGCTGCCGAGGATCTCGATCTGACACGCCCGATTGGCGATCCATGACCCTTATCTCGCTCCTCACATCGAACCCATTATCGACGCTCTTCTTGGGATTAACTGTTGTCACACGAGTCCAGATGCAGGAGTTACTGGTTTCCAACCTATGTGCTCAGATGTAATTCACAAAGGATTGTGCAGCACCAAGATGAAAATTTCAAAGAATTCAATCTAAATAATAGATGTGGCGTCACTAATACCTTGTGCTTCACGCCCTCACACAAGACAAAAATAAATATTTATATATGCGGGGGTGGAACCAAATATCACCGACTCCTACATGGAAACGTTGAAAGCCGACTCATACTCGTTAAGAATAAAACTCAAACATCTTACTTTGCTCCCCTTCGCCACTGCAAGAGCAATCTCATATATTTTCCTGTAATTAAGAAACTTATCACCTTCCTTAGTGAAAATTTGTTTTTTTAAAGATCCGTTCGACATGAGATCATACAGGAGAGCTTGCTTCAGCTTTCAAAGCAATAGCCAATGAGTTGCACTGCATTAACATAGTGAATTCTTCCAATAGTAGCCACTTCATTGATAAAATCTTGGCAGTGTTCCTCGTGAATTCATCAACTAAGACATTATGGAAGACAAGCAACAGACTCTCGGTATCTAGATAGATCATGGCCAGAGTGGCCTGATGTAGTTGCTATGTCGCCTTTTACATAAAGATAATGATTGTAAACGAGTTTGGACTAGAAAAATTGAAATCAAGTAGGGACGTTGAATCTAGGCTATGGACCTAATTCTAGCAGCTGCATTACGACACCGGTAGTCCTAGTTGGGGAGGGGTGTTGTGACCACTTGGTGGGATATGCAAATCTATCTAGGAAACTAATTTTAATCTACATGATATGCAATTATTTGTATTTTCAGCATAGATAAAGCACTTAAAGCAAGAGAAGCATTTGTGACATCCTGAATTTTTCACTTCTGCTTTCATTTAAATTAATCGGGCATTTTATCGACGCGCCTATAGGGCTATTCTCAAAGCTAATTACTCTCAAGATAACTAGACTATCTAGAAAACTATTACAAAATTTTAATGCGGTAGACTTGAGAATTCAACTAGGAATCGGCTACTCACCGTGCTCATCCGCAGATCATTACAACACAGTAAGATCGATTAAAAATTAGAGATAAGTCGATTCGACTAAGATATGTGGTTAAACGTAGGCGATCACTAAATTGCAAAATTTTGTTGATCGACACTAAATTAATTTTTTATTGTTTTGGTACTCTATGTCTGTATTTGAATTTTCGAGATCTTCACAACAACCAGAAGTTGCCAATGTGTCGAATGGGTTCACTTGCGCTCGAAGAAAATCGATCACTAGTCATTTACATTGAAAATTTTTGAAAGCCTACTTCGGCCCTTTGATCACGCTAAAATCACATCGAATTAAAAATAACCGTGAATTTGACTCCGATTTCAAAAATTAAAAGTCCTGTCATGTCACGGTCATTTTAACGTAGACTCATCTTTGAAAAATTTTCAAGAGTTCGAGATTTTTGACAAAAAATCATTTTGGACGATTCAGAAAATGAATGGAAATTCGGATTTGGTCAATTTGAAGAGAATTTTGGCATCTTGTGTAATTGAATTGGTGATAGGAAATTTCATGGGCTTTTCTCAACCAATCACCAATCGGAGAAGTTTATTGAAAATCGGATTAGAAAAAATGAACTAAAATTCCTAATTGAAGGAAATGGCCGTTTTTGTTCTTTCGAGACTTGTTGTTTAGAGTGAAATTTGGTGCGACAAAAAGCAAGTGAGGACCAAGTACTTAAGCATGAAAATTTTGGGGACCATTTTGGACTAAACAAAAGCAAGTGGGACCAAGAATTTTGGTTTTAAGAATTTCTTTTAAATTTTGCTTTTGTTTTCCCATTTGGCAGAATGCCGCCCCCCCCTGGCTGCACTTTCCTTCTTCTCTCTCTCTCTTCCCTCCCCCTCGTGCGGATCCCTTCCCCCACGCCGACGTCCCCTTTTCCCCTGCCGTGTCCCATTTTTCTTATCTCCTCTCATCTTTGAATTTTAGTCAACCTTATCCTCCATCCTTTTCCCCTGCTTGACCGACGCGCCCCATCCCCTTTTCCCTTTCTTTTCTCTCGCCGTCCCCCGCAATTTTCCCTTTAATTTTGTTTCAGTTTTGTGGAAGAACCCAACAGCCACACCGACGCCACCAACCGCCCCTTTTGGCCTCAGATTCTTCACGCCGGCGTCCCCTCTACCGGATTTTGTTGGCTGATTTCAGCAACCCGTTTCATCGACTCTCTGGCCGCGCCACCAGTTTCCACCAACAACCCGATCAACAAAGTCCAGCCGTGCAACACCAAATCCAGCAGCCCCATGAGGCTTCAGGCCATTTGGGCCTGAGCCATGCCTCAAAAGCTGTAGCCGCTTTGGGGAGGACCAAGCCCTGGCGTCCCCGCCAAATTGATCCTAACAAATCGTTAATCCAGTGAGTTTCTCTACTAATCCTCGCTTGGTAAATAAATAATGTTTAAGGGTTGTTTTAGTTTATATTAAGCTTGGTTTAGTGGATAATTAGAACGATTTAGTAAATTAATTAATTATCGATGCATGTTAGGTGGTTAAAGTAGTGTAGTTAGAGCCTAGACAAGCTTTTTTAGAATTTATTTAGAATGGTTCGAGAAATTTTCCGAGCCTGTTTTGATATTTAATTAGATTTTCGGGCCTAAGTGTGAATTTTTAGCATTTAATAATAAATTTTCGAAATTAATTATTTTTCTGAAATTAGACCGGGATAGTCAGTAACCGGAATTCTATGCCGATTGGAGTGGTGTGACTTGTTTATTTAATTGAGCTCTAATTTATGCGGTGTGCATGATTTGTATTTTTGAATTTATTCTTAAATTCATTTAATTTCAAGAATTGAGTGGAAAATAACTGGGCGTCGATTTACAATGCTAAAAATATTTTGATGGATTATATAAAATGGTGTGATTTATGGAAAGGAAATTATGATATTTTGGCTAAGACCATTGCGTACTCATACATGATATTTTATTGAGTATGATAAAAATGGAAAAAATTGCCTTAGAATAGAAAATCGTGAATCGACAGTTTGATGAGCATAATAAATATATTAGATCGATTAGATTTGGCACACGGTGAGCATAATAAATATATCATATGGGTGGATGCATTTTCCACGGCGAGCTATACTATTTATTGTCTTAGAAGTGAGCGATCCTTGACCATGGTCGGACTCATAGATAGTATTGATTGAGATGATCAGATAATGGTCGTGTTGACATGGAATTGACCGAGTCGATTGATCGATGATTTGATCTGATTGAATAATTTGATGTGGTGAATTGATTCGATGAATTATAAGTTGTATTGACTTGCAAGAAGGAATTGAGGCAATGTAAGCCCCTCGACTCTTGAATGTGCTAGACTTAACCCTTAGAGCGTATTTTCTTCCTAATCGGGTCTTAGGAGGATTGAACTTGCTAAGACGTCATCTCACCCCGTTGTGGGATAACAATTTAGGTCCCTGGAGCGGTGGTCAGTGAGTGAACTTGAAGTCCCAAAGTTTGGGAAAGTGAAGGAAACATAATCGCAAAACCTATTTGACTCGTTCGTCATAGGACAGGTTCTTTTTTATTAAGCCAATATTTTTGTAAGCAACCTGATGTTGTAAATAAACATGTGTGTTTATAAAAGGTTGATTTGGTTTGAAAATTTATGGCCCTACTTTCTTATCCATTGTTTTACTGTCTAGGATATTTATATGCTTCCGCATGCATATTCAATTGAATGGATCGGGCAATGTGCGTCCCGAGACGTCGTTATTAATACGACCAGAGGATAGACATGCGCTTGGAGGATTGGGGTGTGATAGAAGCATCGAATCACTCCATATCATATATCATCCAATCGATGCAAATAAAAGAAAATATCTAATCAACATGAAACTTTGCAAATAAAATCAACGAGTTGATCTTAAGACTTAATGATCAAAACATCAATTATAAAGATTCCTACAGAATCAATAATTCTTTTTGAGTTCCTATAATAATTATGTAACTTAGAGATAGCAATCTTGTGTTTGACACTATTTTTTACTTGCGTTTGAGTATGATGAGTGAATATTCGTTCCATATGCTTAGGTGAATCCAAGGTCTTGAGAAGATCTTTACACCATGTCTACCGAACCAGAAATTCTCAAAGCACTTGTTTCTCTCACTATAACTCCATCTTCCTCAACCCCTTCAGACTTTAGGTGTTTCAAATGCTTCCAAGATAGACTATCTCTATGAAGTCTCTCTTAGTGAGGAAACTAAGATCTCGAAACCCAACTTCCTTTGATGAACCCCTACTCGGCTTTTGCTAAACTCACTTTGTCATTTTCACCCATTCGCTCTATTCGTCCCAACTCATACGCCGGACTCCAAAGGAGGTAAAAGAGCACGTTCAATCATCCAAGTTCGACCAACCTCATTCCGCCATTGAAAGGAGTACTTTGTTTACTCTTCAAATTCCTCCATAATTGTGGCGGTAAGATCCAACAAGGATACACTCATGTTCATTATGGAGTTGTTTGTCTTGCTCTACTTTTCATGGCCGAAAGGCTTGCCAAGTTGTGGCAAGAATTGTTTTATTGGATACCAGGTTTTTAGAATACCAGCATGCTTTGCATTAGTACTGTTCAAACCACATTAAATGTTGGAACGGTCTTTGTAACATCTGTGCAAATTTCAACTTTCGCCCTTTCAAATCCACAATTACTTTTCTTTCGAAAGTCCAGATCCTGGCCACTCTTTGCACCTCGCATCGTGATTCGTCAGCAACTTTGCACTACCGGATTTGGTCTACGAGTGCAAAAATCATGCACTTGACTTAAATTTCCATAATGGAAATGATGATGTTTTGTTCATTTCCATGCAAAATGATCAAGCATCGTGCATTCATGTCCCAGACGGATCAAAAAGGAAAGCTGGTCACTCTCCTTCTAGAGATGTGGATTACCAACTATGAAAGCTTCATCAAAGGAACAAGCCTTTCCAATCATGAGACTCGAATTCATCGTAAAAAGGATGGAAACTATTTCCATCAAATTCAGCAAGGAAAAGAAAGAAAGTCCTTCTTCTTCCGGACTCTCTTTATGATTGAACCATGTGTTCCTAAGTCCATTTCGAGCGGATCCAAAAAAGCTTGTTCAACATTTTAACAGCAGTGGACATCCTGTCCATTACTATAAAGACCGGTATGGTCATTGTTTTAGGATCCCTTTTTGCTAGTGTTCCTATTGCATAAATTCCTCGATGAGGTAAACCATTTGCAAAATCTCCGCCTCGGAGAAAAAAAGCCAAAATATCCAAGATACCAAATGTACTTGAATGGAGATCCTCTATTGACACTCTTGGTGAATATAACAAATTCAGTTCATGGTTTCTTATGCACCAACTCCACCACTAGAGTTCATTGCTCCCTCTTCAGTATCCCATAGATCTACTACAATCACCTCCTCCATCTCTTTCGGAAAAAAAAAACCAGCCATTTCCCATTTTATAAGCCATTGTAAAATGGGCCAAGAAACATTCATATCCACTTGAGGTTCCATCAAAGACACCGAGTTCTTCCATTGCTATGTCTCCAAGAAACGACTTTCCTCCTCTTGTTCAGAAAAGTTCTAAAACTCTCTTTTCCTACCTCAGTAAGAATTTATTGATCCACAAGGCGAGATATAGGCATGTTCCTAAAATACCTACCTAAGCGATGTAGATGAGCATGGAAGACAAAAAAGAACTCCTGTTGCTAAAAAGCTGTCTTAAATTGGCAATGGAGACCCTCCTAGCACACAACAATGCTTTTAAAGCAATTGATTTCAAAGATTGGGCATGTGCAGCAAGATTTGCGAAAGATATGACGAAACCACCAAAAAGATGCTTTGATTTAAGAGGCTTCGTAGTCTTAGAATCTGACAACATCTAGGCTACCATCATCTTGAAAGTTCTAGAGCGAAATTGAAAAAAACTTAAAAGGCAAATCCAGATCCTTGAGGAAGGAAGGCTCAACCCATTTCCAGCGCTCACGTGGAGCGCATCCTCCTCCCTCCTCCACCACCTTAGACGTCTATCTTTGCTACTATTACGTATACATCTATTAGACAACACAAGATTAATGTTGAGATGAGGAATCATCTCAGTAAAAACTTGACCGCATAAGGAAAGAAAAAGGAAAATAAAAGATGCCCGAAAAAAATCCTCTCTTATCATAAAAGGAGCCCGATCAAATGATGTAGTCAAATCCATTGGAATCCTTTTAAAGAGATTTGGGCAATCGTGTGAACCACAAAGTTGATCCGATCCCGTTATTCCACAACCTCCACCCCCAAATTGATCCTATTCCAACATTAAATTTTGTTTCCAATAGAACCGGTTTTTCCAAATATTTTTTACACTAAATTAGACTCGGTATCTCTTTCATCCTCATCATCCTTTTCAATCCCTACCATTGATTTCTTTCCTATAGCACTAGTAACTTCATCAATATTCATGGCCGATCCCGACCATGATATGAATCAAATCCTTCGAACTAGAGGTTGTTCAGCCAAACAATCACTCTTAAATGTATCCACTTTATCAAAACAGTTTTTTACTATTGATGACATACCTTACCACAAATGGCCGTAAAGACTTGAGGAATTTTCATACTTGGCTGAATACCCAAGCTATTACCAACCGGACAAGTATGATGTTCTTTTCAACTTTGTCACAAGGTTTACTAGTAGTCTCAAACTTTGGTGGCAATCTTTAGCAGAACAAGATCAAATACATTTTTTTGCTCTCCCCCAAACTTTAGCCATGCCATTACCCTTCTATATCACTTCTTTGTGGGAAAACCCGGTGATCTCATAAACTCAAAAGAAGAGAATTTTTCGAAAGAAGACGCTGCTCTCTTCAAAAAGACATCTTGATAAGCATTATCATGAAATGCTTAAGCTCTTCTATCAAATTGGAGCTGATGAAAATTTGAAACATGTTTTCTTGACCTCTATCCCCAAAGAATTATCTCAAACAAGAGAGGACCTTTCTTGTCCAGGCAGAGAAGGATTCGAGATGTTTCGTGGGAGATCCAACAAGAAATTTTTCTACACTCGAAGAATTGTGTATCAAATGCCAAATGATCCAGACCTATGTCAACGACAATGGAGAACTTGATAAGGCTTGTTCTCGCCGTAACCTGAAAATCAAATGCTCCAAGAAAGATTGTGATGGTTCTTTGGGAATTTCTTCAAAAGAAGAAGCATTTCAAGCTCGATAAATAAATCCAGACATGGCTCTAAGCACTTCAGAAGGAAAGAAGAAATGACAATATACGCAAGAGGAAGGATCATTTAGGCCAAAAGAAATCAAAATGATGCTTCATGCAACCAAAATGACATTTTGCTAATAACATTCTCGGAAGGCGAAAAATGTCGAATCATTTGGATACATCATATAAAGAATGAAACTGGTATTTCTCTTGGAAAATGATGATATTGAATCTTTTATTCTCTGCGGATGAAGAACTATGTGAACAAACTCTTTATGTCATTCATTGTTACCAAACTCCTAGCGAAACTAATTCAAATTGTGATCCCGAAGATATCTTCCACATATCTTTGACTCCTTCAAAGCACCGGCATATTTTCAAGCTAAACTCATTGTCCCCATTATCTTGTGAAAATATTCACTTTAAAGTTTGATAAGCCAATCTTGTCATTGCTCTTATAGACACTAGAGCGTGCCTCTTCCATCTTAGACACTAAAGTTCTTCTTGAAGAAATATTGTTTCTTATGTCCAATACTTCAACTCTACTTTAGAGATACATTTTCTATAAATGTCGAACCACTCCGATCACCGTCTAGTTTTTTTCCACAATGTTCTATAACCACAAAGATCTTTGGCTCAAGTCCGCCAACAAAGATTTAATCATTGGTTGGGATATTATGACTCAAATTTCTCAACCGCATCATTCCCGGAAATGTCTTGAAAGTATAAAGATTAATTTTCTGAATTTGTCAACATTCAGAGACTTTTTTCCATCTAAATGAGTCTATTGATCCGATCATGCAAAAGTTGTTAGAATCCGTTCGAATCTCATTTGAATTCGCTCGAAGTGTTCCCATCATTTATGGAAAACCATAATTCTTTTTCGCCTTTCTTTAAAAAAAAAAAGAATGATGATATCAATCCAACCAAGGTGAGTCATATGGGAAATGAATCTAGAACATCTAGTTTTGGCTTAAAAAGGACGTTTCAAGTAACCGCTAGTCAAAGCGCCTTATTGAAATCTCTCACATTCTCAATGGGCATGTGAAGCCTTCTATGTTAACAAACGTGCCTGAAAAAACCGAGGAAAGATGAGACTGGTAATTAATTACCAGCCCCTTAACCTTTTCATTTAAGATGATAAATTCCCTCTACCTTCCAGAAACTCTCTTTTCGCTGGACTATCCAAGGCCCAAATTTATTCCAAATTTGATCGAAAGCAGATTTTAGCAATTGGGCATTCATCCCGAAGATAGTTCCAAGACAGAAGTTATGTATTCCAAACAAGCACTTTCAGTGGAAAGTTCTTCCTTTTAGCCTAAAAGATTGCACCATCTCTTCCAAAGGCCATGTGTTGGATCTTCCAGCCGATCCTCTCAAGTGTCGCAATATATATTAATGATATCCTCGGCCACGCCTCCCGATGAGCAAGCCACACTACCAACTTCTCGAGCAGTTCGCCGATTGTGAAAACATGGAATTATGCTTTCTTAAAGAGAGATGAACATTGCCCAGACAAAAATTGAATTTCTCAGTAAGCACCTTAATAAAGGGACATACTATCCAGGGCCACATATTGCAGGAATTATTGAAATTTCCTGAAGAAAATTTCACAACAAAACAAGTTCAACAATTTCTTGGGGCTAATTAATTATCTTAGAGATTGTTCCATATCTTGCAAAGTTACTAATCTCATTGCAGACCATGCTGAAAAAGAATCCCCCACCTTAGGGAAATCTCGAACATCTTGCCGATTCCGAACTTAAAGAGATTATGCAGTCTCTTTCTCCGTTACAATCCCATCAACTAGGAAAAGAATTGTCCAGGACCATCGCGCCGGTGATGAATACCGGTTGCTTCTGTCTTGTTTGAAGAAATTGATGGTAAGAGACATCTGTGTGCCTATAAAAGTGGTAAATTTTCTCAAGCTGAAATGCATTATCATTCCACTTTTAAATAAATCATGATAAAGAAAATGGGATAAAAAAATTTAAGTCTCCATCTCATTGGCCATCATTCCTAGTAGAATTGGGATATGGCATCTTTCCTTAGATGACCAAATTCAAAGAGAAGTAGATTCCAAATTCTCAATTGTTTCGATGGTTGAATGGTTTTCAAAATATTCTTTTGAAACCAAACACGTGTGGAAAAGAAAAAAATGTGATTGTTGATTTTTGTCAAGACCAAAAGTACCAGCGCAAATCAACATATGTATATCATGAGGCATGCTTTTCATACTACTCATCACAATGAGAATTATAAAATTGAGAAAAAGTTAAAGATTGGCCAAGCTGGCGATACCCTCCAGGAGATCATTGAACAAATCCAAAAGACAAGTCTCACTTTGAAATCTGGATAAACTCATTTGGCAATGCCATGCGGACTGCTCAGACCCAATGGGCTCGATTCTCTATCCTTTGGATTAAATGCCGATTATCCATTTATACATCCTCTCGATATGGAAGGAAGATGATTTTTTCCGATCAACGCTTCAGTGGTTATTATGGTACTTAATCAATAAGTACTTAATAGCTATTGAAATTCCAACAAAAGATCATTTGCCAACCCTCCAGATATTTGGACTTGGCAAAGGTAAGATTGAAAATGAGAATGACAAAAATCTTTTAGATTTTCTTAATTGGTTTTTATCATCCAACTCACTTTGGAAATGGCTTTTGGAAAAAGAATTGAGAACGGTTTCAACCAAACCGGAAATCCATACCATCTTGTTTTTTCGAAGACCATATTTTCTTACTAATAATGGTAACATCATCAATGCCCTTTGAGTATAGGTACTCATCTTATAGACCTGTTCCACATAGTGTACATGCTCAGATTCACAAATCTTATCTAGAACTCCGTTGGTTGCCGTAAGCACCCACGAGAACTTCGTGAGAATCCCTATGCCAAGAAAATAACAAAAACCATTCCTCCAAATGCATGGAATTATGATATACCCACCGCATGATCCAAGGAACATCCACAAATCTCTCAAGACCCCTATGCTAGATGGAGGTCCTCTTTCAAGACCCTTACAGCCAAGGACCCTTGTCCTTATCTCACTCTTGTCCTTATCTTAGAACATGGATACATTTTTTTATACACAGCCATCCAATTAGCCACATCCAAGCATTCCTACCCAGATGATGACAATACTGCATAGGATCAAGAAGAAACATCCTATTGGGCTCATGAGGAAGCATCCGCATCCACAACACATTAGCTAAATCAAATCCTCTCTCAGAAGACCTTGAAGCTTTTGAACAAAAATATGATGAATATTTTCTGGCAACAGTCCATAGCCTCGAATGACTTGGACTATGACTACAATGCCTCGTGATGGAACGAGACCGTTGAACAAGATCACTATCCTAAACGAAGTTTTAATGAGCAAATTCAAGCATTTAGACTACTATCACATATGGATCTCTTTGGACCAACTAGAACTCAAAGCATTGGTGAAAGAAATATTACCTAGTAATAGTGGATGATTATTCATGATTTACTTAGGTATACTTTATGGCAATGTCCTTCGATACCTTCTCTTATTTTTTAAAGTTTGCTAAGAAAATACAGAATGAGAAAGGGTATATTATTTCAAGCATTCGGCAGACCATGAAGGTGACTTTGAAACCAATAAATTAAGTTTCCACTAATCATGTGTTGTAACTCCTGCATATGGATCTCTTTAGACCAACTAGAACTCAAAGCATTGGTGAAAATCAAGACTTTGCTAAATTACGGATGAATCTAGTTTTCAACATATGTTCTCCTCTCCATACACTCTTTGAATAGAATGGAGTTGTGAAAAAGGTAGAATAGATTGTTGCAAGAAATGGCTAGAATATTTTTAATTGAAAGCAATATTTCTTCTCGTTTTTGGAGTTGATTTCTACAACATGTTATATCATTAACGAGTTTTCTTAAGACCTATTATGGAGAAACCTCTATAAGTTCATTTAAAAGGAAAGAAACCAATTGTTTCATATTTTATGTGTTTGATTGCAAATTTTTATATTGAAAAAATGCAAAAGATCGAATTGGTAAGTTTAAAAAGAAAATCAAACGAAGGAATCTTCTTTGGATATTCAACCTCCAACAAAGCTTGTGAGTATACAACAAGAAGAACTCAATTTGTGGAAGAATCAATGAATGTCAAATTTCAAAGACCTTATAAAATCAATCGATCCAGGACTCAATCTGAAGAACCTGAACCTACTCCAGACTCTACAAAGTCTAATTCTCCAGAAGCAGCTCCGACTTCAGAAGGTCAACAATGAACGAATGTTGAAGAATCAAGCGAAGAAAAAAGTTAGCTAATCGGACCAACCAGAACTCCGGAAGCACAAGTCCAATCATTCCAAAGAACTCATCATTGGTGACATTGATGAAGGGATTCGTACTAGATCCACAAAGGGCATGAAAGAGTTTAGACGTTGTGACTTCTTATTTTGAAATAGAACCTAAAAGAATAAGCTTTAACCGATGAAAGCTGAATTGAAGCTATGCAAGAAGAGCTTAGGCAGCTCGGTGTTAATGATGTTTGAGAATTAACTCCTAAACCAAAAGTTAAATCTATTATTGGAGCTAAATGGATTTTTAGAATAAGATGGATGAAAAGGAAAAGTTGTAAGAAAAAGCAAGACTCGTAATAAAAGATATACGCAAGAAGAAGGGATAGACTATGATGAGACTTACGCACCGTAGCAAGGTTAGAAGCAATTAAATTTATTACTTGCTTTTGCTTGTTATAAGAATTTCAGGTTATTCCAAATGGACGTCAAAAAGTGCATTCCTAAATGGATTTATCCAAGAATAAGTCTATATGGAACAACCTCCCGATTTCGAAGACCCAAGGAAACCAAACTACGTATTCATACTGAAAAAAGGCGATATGGTTTAAAGCAAGCTCCTCGAGCTTGTTACAACAGACTACGTAAGTTTTTAACCCAAAATGGCTTTTTGTTAAAGGTAAAGTCAACACTACTCTTGTTTATTAAAAGAGAAAGTAAAAGCTTTCTACTTGTTCAAATCTATGTTGATAATATTATTTTTGGATCACCTAACGAAAACCCGTGCACAAATTTCTAAGTCTATGCAAGATGAATTCAAGATGAGCATGATGGGTGAACTATCATTCTTTCTCAGACTACAAGTAAAACAATTGAAGGAAGGAATTTTCATTCATCAAGAAAAATATGCTAAAAAACTTCTTAAAAAGTTCGGTTTAGAAAATTTCAAAAAGACTAATATACCAATGTCAAGTTCTTTGAAGATGGACAAAGATGAAGGAGAAAAGAAAGTTGACCAGAAGCTGTACAAGAGTATCATTGGTTCACTTCTTTATTTTACTGCCTCTAAACCTGATATTTTGTCTAGTGTTTGCATTTGTGCCAGATTTCAATCGGATCCCAAATAATCTCATCTCAGTGCTGCGAAACGCATCATCAAATACGTTGCAACTGTTGAGAAAACTTCCTTATTTGTTTTGAAGCTGACAAAACATTTTCAATCAGATCTAGTCTAAAGACTTGCAGACTCTTTCGTCAAAGTCTGAAGATCACTAGACTCAAGATTTAAAGTCTACCCTCATTGACAGTTTCTAGACCGACGAAGAAAACTTATATAGATTGAGTATTTCTTTAAGGTTTTGATTTGGCGGCTAAAGAAGTTTTCACGGCCGGAGATAGCATCTCAAGATCTATTATTCGTTTGAAATTAATTCGAGTAATTTGGATCCGTTGATTGGTGAAGTATACTTGGAAGGTTCTACTTATAAAAACCTAGATCTTGATTATATGGGCGAAAGCAGATTGGTGAGCTATCATCACATTCCTTAAGCAACTCAAGATCTCTCCTAATTGATTCTGTCTAACGGGTAGATTGGAAAAAACTCCTTGGAATGTGCCAACGGTTATGAAGGCATGGAGGAGTATATAAGGAAGACGTCTCTAGTTGACCAGTGTGTGCGCGATAGTTAAATTCCAAAGTCCGAAGCTCATTTGTTCTTTGGCCGATTCAATTGTTGAGCATAAATTTGTACTCAAAAGAGAGTTTAGTTATTTGTGAGGCATTGTGGAAGTGTAGCAGAGTCTCTACACTGTGGAATCAAGGACGTGATACTGTAACGACTCTTTTGATTCATAGTGAAATCCAGCCGGTGAGTTGTCAGTGCAGGAGAGTGGACGTAGGCATGGATTAAGCCAAACCACTATAAACATTGTGTTCTTATTCTCTTCTCTGAACTCTTTTATTTTTTTCGTAACTCTATTTAATTGTTAGAGCCCGATTTCCTCTGCAAAGTCTATTGTCAACCAAACTCAGGTTAAAAGTAAAGTTTTACACTATATTTTGCAAAAAAAAATTTCGCACCTATTCACCTCCCTCTAGGTGCTCGTACTAGCACTTTCAGCAACAACCTCTAAGTTAGGTCTATGGTATTATAAATAATGAGACTTTACTCTCCTTAGATATTCAGACGCAGATCTAGCAGGATGCAGAGTTGATAGAAAGAGCACATCGGGCACTTGTCAATTGCTTGGTAACATAACAATATCTTAGTTTTCAATGAAGCAAAGTACTGTAGCTCTTTCAACAACAAAAGCAGAGTATGTGGCTCTTGAAAGTTGTTGTTCTCAAA